>NW_024396366.1:19140223-19170700 GCF_016617805.1 Bactrocera tryoni | reverse complement strand
GGTGGCCATTCGTTTATTTTTTCGGCACAGCTTGGATTTTCTATCATCACACAATGTTGTGGCGTTTTGTCGTCGCGTCAGTGCTTCGACAGATTGACTCTTTGACAAAACGGCCATGACAACAGTTTCGGCCATTGGTTGACCGTGACAACGGAGATGCGAAAGATGCGTGCGACACTTGTTATTATGAATGTATGTGCATATGTTTGTATGTGGCTCGCATTTGCTTTCGCAAACATACAGACAAATTTGCCAAAGAAATAATATATATATATATATATATATATATTATATATATATATATAATGGAAATGATAACGAAATAATGCGAATATGCATATTTCATGAAAGTCACCAATTTTCTTTGAAGAAATGAAGTTCATTTGGCACATCTTCACTTTGTAATAGTCGAAATAAATATAATTTATTTGAAATATTAATTTATTTAAAAATTAAGAAAATAAAATTAAAATTATTTTTACCTAATTTTTCCCGATTTTGTAAAAAGAATCAAAATTTTTACCATTTGTCGGAAAACAATGGTTCATATAATACTTTTTTACGTTCTCTGTGTGACTTTGTTCTCGCATGAATTCAGTCGTTTTACATATATTTCTGTCAGAGAAATATACAATTCTATCAGCTCTGTTAGCCGTCAAATCGAACATCATACAGAATTCAATTTGCACCTTCTCTATGCTTTAAGTTCTCTGGCTCAGCTCTGTTCACGCGCCACTGTTAAAATTTCTCCTTCTGAGCTAGCTGTGGTGAAACACGCTCATCGCATTTTGTTAGCTTTTGACAGTTCACACGCTTGTCCGTTGTTGGACCTTCTCTATAAATATACGTTCTCTGTATATATCGGGTGATTTTTTAAGAGCTTGATAACTTTTTTAAAAAAAAAAACGCATAAAATTTGCAAAATCTCATCGGTTCTTTATTTGAAACGTTAGATTGGTTCATGACATTTACTTTTGAAGATAATTTCATTTTTAAATGTTGACCGCGGCTGCGTCTTAGGTGGTCCATTCGGAAAGTCCAATTTTGGGCAACTTTTTCGAGCATTTCGGCCGGAATAGCCCGAATTTCTTCGGAAATGTTGTCTTCCAAAGCTGGAATAGTTGCTGGCTTATTTCTGTAGACTTTAGACTTGACGTAGCCCCACAAAAAATAGTCTAAAGGCGTTAAATCGCATGATCTTGGTGGCCAACTTACGGGTCCATTTCTTGAGATGAATTGTTCTCCGAAGTTTTCACTCAAAATGGCCATAGAATCGCGAGCTGTGTGGCATGTAGCGCCATCTTGTTGAAACCACATGAGTCAACGTTTAAATGAAATTATCTTCAAAAAGTAAATGTCATGAACCAATCTAACGTTTCAAATAAAGAACCGATGAGATTTTGCAAATTTTATGCGTTTTTTTTTTTAAAAAGTTATCAAGCTCTTAAAAAATCACCCGATACTTTGTCAAGATGTTTTGCTATATACATATGTACATATGTATATGCAGATAAAAAATATTCATTTTGTTCTGTTTTTGTTGTTTGCAATGGTGTCTAAAGCTTTAGGAAGTATAAAGAGGACTGCCGGAAATATGTTACAATTAAATATTTGATTTTTTTTGTTATAATTTGGGGTTTTGAGAACACAAAGTTGTTATTACTTTTTTTTTTTGGAAACATTTTGGATAAAATTTTAAGCATAGACATACATGTGTGCATAAATTAAATAAATAATGGACATAATACGCTCACTCTGTCTTCCAATGAGGATTTGGATTTAATTTGTTAAGACTATTTTGTTTTGTTATATATTTAACCACATGTATATTCATGAATCTATATATATATATATTTACATATAGATTTGTTTGTATGTATATATATTTTTCTATTTCTTGTACCATTGTACTGTGTTGTGTGTTGTATTTATTTTTATAATGGTGAGTTAGTGTTTTATTATTGTGTTTTCACAAATGGCACTTTTTGTCACCTCGTGTAACTTCAAATCCGTGTAAAAAGAAACTGTCTAAAAAAAGAGTTGGGTGTATATATGTATGTATATATGCGCGTCACTGATCTTTTGCATATATTTATTTATCTGAATGTTTCTTCACAGCAGTCGTTTGGTTTTTTTTTTGTTATATAAGTTAAGAAATTTGATGTTAATTTCTTTTAAAAAAAAATTTTATTTATTACTTGTTCGTTACATTACAGAGCTAAGACTAAACTAAAGAATTAATTTACTTAAAACCTAAGCTACGTTGCACTGGCCAACTGCTGACTTTGTTGCCGATTCTCCGAATTGGCTTATTTCGGTTGCGCGTGTTGGATTTCCGCTTCACGCCGAAAAATGAGCATTTATGCTGATGAAAGCGTCTGGCTTTTACTGTGGGAAATGTTGTGCAACTAAAGATACATTTCCGCTATGATTTGCTCATTATTGCTGATTATGTGTTATTACTTATTTAGTAATAGTTAACATTTGCCATGTTAACACTTCCCCTCTTAAAAGCGATCGTCCCGAGAGCCTATCAAAAATAGGGGAGGTTGTTAAAATTGATGTAAGTATTTTGATCATTGGAAAGATCTTTGATCTCCTTAAGATCAATATTCGCTGGGGGCATCTGGTTAAGGTCCAGGCTTGAAGATATGATTATTCTGTTTTGGTGCTTTTTCCAGAATTTTCTAAAAAATATCATACCGAGAATTATAGTTGCAACGGCTCCAAGTGAAAGGGAGCTATTGGATATCGTTGCTGTCTTCAGAAGATTTATTCTTCGTATGTTATCAATGTGAAACTCCTTTAAGGCCTGGAGAGAAAGTAATTCAATTCGATTTCTTTCGATTGGTGCTGGTTGCAGGGCTGCTGGGATTGCCGGCAGTGGAACCAAATCGTAATTAATGTAAAATTGATGATTTATTTTTAACGTTGAGTTATGAAAATTAATAAGGTGTGTCCCTGATAAATTTTTCTGCATTCCGTCAGCATCTATTATCCCTTGAAAGCCATTAAGTAATATGGTGCCGGGTTTTACTTCTTCGATTTGTTGGATATGTTGGCCGTTAGTTAAAGTGCAAGATGAATTTAGGCTATTTACTACTCTAGGTATACAACTACTATTACTTATATTTACTAGTTGAGTTTGCTTACAAATCTCAATTTTCTTATAATTATTACATACTTCTTTAATTCCATAGGTATCTTTTGTACCTTTTAATATTTTATCAAATTCGACATTAATTATAATTTTGTTTTGCTTAACAACTGATCTTATAATCATTTTTTGAAAATTTTCCTTAATAGTTAATGGTATTTTTACCAAGTAAAATATTGTCATATTTTGACTAATTACATTAATATTTGATATTTCTAGTGCTTCTTCAGCATTTTTGAAAGGTATTTCGTCATTTTCTAAATTTTCTAACGCATTTTCGATTTCATTTTTATTTAACAATAATGTATTTAAAATGTCTTTCTTTGCCCACTGTATGGCGTATTTAATGTTAATCAACTCTTCTTTTATTAATCTTATTCTATTCTGCAAATTTATAATAGTTTCGTTTTCTATATAAGTATCTTTCCTTATGTTATTAAGAAGATTATTTACTATCATGCTAATGTTATTAATTTTTTCGTTAAAAATATTGTTAATTAGTACTTGTTTATTATTATTATTATTGATATCATTAAGATTTTTGGTTATTACATCCAAATCTTCGTGATCGGGCTTCCGGCTATGAATTTCCAAGCCGTTCCTAAACTATCTATGGATCTTTTTCTGTCTTCTTTCCACAGGTTTTATTGTATCTAAAATTTGAAGAGATTGGGTTAATTCGTGTTTTAGGATGGGATAAAGGATTGTGTCCTTAGGTATGTCCGAAGAGGTGAATCTGTACATGTCCGTCAGAAATTGTTCGTACTTGTTGAGGTCGATTATGTGTATTACCCTGAAGTCTCCATTCTGGATTTTTACTAGTCCGTCATTTATCGTAACTATTTGTGCCGTGGAGTAGTCATAAATGTCTATTGATGCGAATATTGGGTAAATAAGGAGAAGTCTGGAAACAGAAATTTTAGTTTTGATTTTTTATATTGCGTTTATGAACTACTTTTCCTGATTCTGTCAAAACGGTGGAATTTTTGTCTTCCTTTACTATTTCTTTTCTAAATTTTGAAGATATTTTGGTTCCTAGTCGTTTGTTTATCCTAACGTAAATTATTTCTCCAGGGTCATATGTTTTAATTGGATGACGGGCTTTATTATGGTAGGAAAGATCTTTTAGTTGTCTATTTTTTAGTTCCGAGATAATTTCTTCCCTAGCTCTTTCAAATTGGCTTGGGTCTGTGGAGATTCTTCTCCCGAAAAATACCTCTATTGGTTTTTTCTTTGTGGAGGAGTGGACTGAAAAATTGTACTCGTAGACGGAGTTATCGAGGAGTTCGGCGAATGAGGTGAAACTTCGCTCTGCTTTTAAACAGCGCATTATTTCTGTGAGGGTCGAGTGAAATCGCTCTACTTGACCATTTACGGAACTTGCCAACACCATTTACGGTGTTCTAAAAATTTGTATATTTAGGGTATCTTCCAATAAAAATCAAATGGAAGCTGAATTCAAAGACGTTTCATTGTCTATAACTACCGTTTCTGGTACGCCAAATTGAAACGGTAGTTCGCGGAGAGGTTCCTTAACGTGTTCTACGGCTCTGGAGCGAAGGATTTTGGTTTGGGCATACTTTGAAACTTTGTCTATGGCTGTAAGGACGAAATTTCGTTCAGTTATGTAAATGTCAATATGTAAGATTTGTCCTGGAAATTGTGGAATAGGGGTTTCTCCTAGTTTTGGTTTGGTAGGGTGGCGGTCGTACTTATTTTCTTTGCAAACTGAGCATTGCTGAATAATTCTTTTTATTGTTTTGGTCATGGAGGGAAAAAAGTAATTTTCTAAAATTTGAAGTTTGATTTCACGACAATTCCTATGCGCTCTTTTATGGGTATTTATGATTATTTCTTCTTGTTGCTGTTCGTCTGTCACATCCTGGACTTGGAGTTGAGAAAACCTGGTTTTATATTTACTAAAGTGGATCGGGTGTATTTCTTGAATTTTACCCATAGTTCTTTCGTCGGTTTTGATGCAATTTATTATGGAGGGGTTTAGGTACCTTTTTAGGAGATTTATTAATGTTTCTGTGTTATATTCCGGTTCTTCAATGACGTGTCTATGGTATGTGGGGAATACTATCTTGAATTGATAGGTAGAAATTGGGCCTGAATTTAGGAAGATTTGGTTTTTGAAAACGTTAATTGGGGATTCTACATGCCAAATTAAGTTATCGGATGAGCTCACGTCACTATGCTGGGTTACTGACAAGGAGTTAATTGGTTCGGGAGGCGTTCTTGATAGTGCGTCGGCTTGTCAATTGTTGTGGTAGGATAGTAAGCTTGGGGTTGTTCGGAATCTATATGGAAATTCCTTTGGATTTTATTAGGGGGCACAGGAGCTGGAGGGTTGCCAGGAGGAGGTCTTTTGTTAATAGGGTCATTATTACGTGGCCTATTCATATAATTAATATTCCTAGTTCGCAGTAATGGGTCAATGTCCATTGGTTCTGGACGTGGCTGTGGCTTATGCAAAGGACGTGGTGGTGGATTGTAATGCTGTTGTGCATATTGGGGCGCCTGTTGCTGGCGTTGAACTTGATAGTTCATTTGCGGTGGTCTATGTGGAGTGGCTGCGTACAACCTTGGTTGGGGCAAGTATGCCAATTCGGGGTAAAACTCATTGTTCATCCTTCTGGGAGGTAGTGGTGGACGAAACTCTTGTGGTTTCCTGCTGATATTGTTATTATTGTTCAAGGCATAATGTGACCTGAAGGTTTGATTCTCTAGTTTGAGACACAAGGTGGAGTGCCTGAGGAGATCTGCTGGTTCCCTCATTCCAAGGAGTCTCGGTAGATCTCCTTTGAGTCCGCGAACGAACGTGTCTAGGGCTTTATCCCTATACGTACGAGTTAGAAGGTGCATGGCTTCTGCGCCGACTTCCATGCATCCCAGTTTGTTCAGAATTAGTGAGAGATGAGAATATACCTTTGGTAAAATTCTTGAATTGTATTGCTACCCTGTACGAGAGAGGTCATTTGGTACTCAAAGGGTACCAGGTCGCGTTTATCCGCGTAATGCAATGTTAGGCAACTGGAGATCGCCTTCCAATCTAGTGGAGTGTTATAGGACTCCAAGGCAATGTCGGCATTGCCCACGATTTTGTTTCTAATGACATTGAGGATGCCATAATATTTTGGGGTACCTCTTTGAGGCTCATATATCTGGAGGATCCTGTCCACGCTTTTCCTCCAAGATGTGAATTCTCCCGGATTTCCGGAGAACTCCCGAAGACATCGTACCACATCTGGTATTTTGTCTAATTCAGAGATATTTCCGGGTAGTCTTGAGTCTATGGTAATGTCCGTGAAATTTGAAAAGTTGGAATTTGGGTTAAGGGCGGCTTGAACCATGTTTCGCCCTTCAGTCCTTAAGACATTGTTCACAATTCCTGTGATTACGGAAGTTAACTCATCCATCGAGAATGAATTAGAAGAGGCAAGAGGCTGACCACAAGGTGCTGGTGGCCCTTGGGGTGCATTAAGTATTGGTGGCCGAACGAGGTTGGCAGGATTAACTGGCATGATTGATATATTTCTATTATTCACTTTTTTATTTTAAAAATTTAATTTATCCCTAGCTTATTTTGTTTTGAGTTAAAAGTTTCCTTTTTAAATTTTTCACTTTTAGTTAGCTTTTCGTTATAATATTATCTCGTCTAGTTCAATTATTTTTTCTGAATTGTGCTCTCTTTCTTAAATTATGTCACTATTCTTAAATTATGTTCACCTTTGCATTAAAGATTTCTTAAACATAGTTTGTTTCACAAAACAGTTTCACTTTTTATATTTTAAAAATTCTTTTACATATGTGAATATATTAATATTTATTCTTAAAATTAATTCTTACTCTAGTAGCAGGAACATTCTCCTGGGCAGGCGGCTAACGTCTTACGTTTCCCGTTTGCTTTTGGCGACTAGGGGGCCTCTTTTCCTGCACTTCTGTTGAGTCCTAGCCCAAGCCTTCGCCGTCTATGGGGTGGTAAGTATTATCCTTGTCTTCTAATGGTAGCCGCTGAGTATCACGACAGCACAAACTTTTTAACCAAGACTTGTGGATACACCCGCGAATTGTATTGATACGAAACGCGACTAGCGAAGGCCCCACGTTGGGCGCCAGTTAAGAAATTTGACGTTAATTTCTTTTAAAAAAATAATTTATTTATTGTTCAATGAAACGAAACAGAGCTAAGACTAAACTTAAGAATTAATTTACTTAAAACCTAAGCTACGTTGCACCGGCCAACTGCTGACTTTGTTGCCGATTCTCCGAATTGGCTTATTTCGGTTGCGCGTGTTGGATTTCCGCTTCACGCCGAAAAATGAGCATTTATGCTGATGAAAGCGTCTGGCTTTTACTGTGGGAAATGTTGTGCAACTAAAGATGCATTTCCGCTATGATTTGCTCATTATTGCTGATTATGTGTTATTACTTATTTAGTAATTGTTAACATTTGCCATGTTAACATATACATACACATGTGTTTCTGTGCTTTAATTTGTATTTGCTTTGATTTTTGTTTTTGAATTGGTGATCATGTGGTGTATACAGTGTTTTTGTTAAGGTGCGCCATTTTATCCTGGGTAGAGTGGGTGGATGCTTAACTCATTTAAACACAATTGTTGCGAACTTTTTTAAGTAAAAATTGAGTGTATCGAATATTTGTTTATGGAATGCTAACGGTTTTAACTAACATAAATTGTAACTTATTAGATTTCTGGATGAAAAAAAATGCTATTGTCAGAAACTCATCTTACCAACAAAAACAATTTCTTTATACAGAGATTTAGACTCTATGTTACAAACCGCCCAGATTGAAAGGCACATAGTGGTACAGCCGTTTTGGTTAGGAAACGGTTAAATCACCACGCATTAAAATCTTATGTCACAGCGCAATTACAAACTAAAAAAATAACTATAAAAAATCGCTGTGGGGACTTAAACCTGACGGCCATATACTGCCCACTTCGGTTCACATTACAGACATCCAATTTAAAGACTTTTTTGGAACACTAGGCAATAGATTTCTAGCAGATGGAGATTACAACGCAAAACACTCATATTGGGGCTCACGACTAATTAATCCGAATAGACGACAGCTGTATCATACTGTTATAAATAGGCAAAATAACCTTGACATAATATCTCCTGGTAAGCCGACATATTGGCCTAGTGATCGTAACAAAATACCAGATTTGATTGATTTTCCTGTAATCAAAAATATAGATAAACCGCACATAACAACTGATACATGTACTGATTTATCTTCTGATCACTCTTCTGTACCAATAAAGATATGTGAACAACCTATATTCGTTGATCCAAAAGTGGGTCTAACATCATATAAAACGAATTGACTAAAATATAAAAAACAACTGAGTAGCCACATTAATATTGAGCACAAAATAAGTACAGGAAGCATAAGAGAACTCAATGATATGATAACTAAGGCAGCTGTCTTAGCACCACCAAACAAAAGCTATAAACCGCTTGGTTTCAGAAAAATTGGTAATAGAGAAATAGAAAAGCTTGTAAATGAAAAAAGGCGTGCAAGACGAGAATGGCAGATAAATCGCTCCTCTTCCACTCAGCTTCAATCAAAACCAGCTGTATGTAAAAAAATCGCTTAAACGTGAGGAAGAATTCAACACTGAAATGTATATAAAGAAGCTGTATTCAAATTCAAGCAAGCAAAATTCCCTTCGGAAAGCCCAAAAGTCCATTAAGCCACCAACTGACTCCTATATGCCTATACGAAACTTGGGTGGAAATTGCGTTCGAAGTGACGAGGAAAAGACTAATTGTTTTGCAAATCTCCTAGAAAAGGTATTTCAACCTAATTGCCCAAAGGACAACTTTGACCTGTCCAGCCTACCCAACACAGTTAACGACAGGACATGATAATATTACCCCAAAAATGCTAACTGAGTTACCAAACCTTTGCTCTTCAATGCAATTCTTAATCTCGTGTACTATCATAATTTATGGAAAAAGTCACAGATTATCTTGATAGATAAACGTGGGAAAGACTTAACACATCCGTCTTCATACAAACAAATCAACCTTCTGCCCTGTCTTTCTAAAATATTTTAAAAGTGTTACTATCAAAGATGACTTCATTCCTCCACGAAATAATATAATACCAACGCACCAATTCGGGTTTCGTTTTGATTTGAGCACAGGAAGTACTGTTCAGAAATATTTCTAGATGTAGCTCAGGCGTTTGATAAAGTGAGGCATGAAGCCCTTTTAAATAAGATTAAAAAAAATTCAACCTTTAGAATTGTATAAAAAATTGGAGTCTTATTTAACCCTCATCGAGACCCTCGGGTCTGGCCAGACATTTTTTGTTTTAAATGCTATTTTAATATATTTAGAGTGTAGCAAACGACTTGCTCTTCCAGGTAGCTTCCTAGAATTTTATTGTCTATAGAATTCAGAAAAAAATTCAAGGATATCGTATCGAAGAGGACGAAAAAAGGATATTATAATATTACACCTTAGTGCACCAATAGTGCTTGGCTAGACCCCATATATACTGTATGATAATATATGAACTTTGGTATGTTTCTATCACTTCGCACGGTTGATTTATCTGTTTTCATGTTATACTTTAGCCGCTAGAGCGTTTTAAAGTCTAAGAAATATGTAATTTTTCTCAAAATGTTACATTTTTTGTGAACTCAATTGCCACGCCCCTGGTAGGGATAGAGGCAAGGTTGAGGGCTTTCCTGAAAGCCCGGCCCGGCCCTATACCCCCCCACCTGTAGTGAAACAAAAAGGGGGACATGATGAAACCCCATTTCGCCTATTGCCACGCCCCCGGTTGGGCCTTGGGGGCGAATTATACATTTCCTGAAAGCTCTTTAAATTACCTAACCGGTGCAATTTATTTGACCTACCTAGGTCAAATACTTACTAGAACGTTTTAAAAGGTTAAGAAAAAATGTAATTTTTCTCAAAATGTTACATTTTTTGTGAACGCTATTGCCACGCCAAGCGTGAACAAGGCAGTCAATTTGATTTCAACCAAATCGAGAGGTAAGAAATTTCAAAAATGTATCTACATATATTGTACATATATGAGCGTAAATACAACACGTATTTCCATACAAATGTATGTAAACACCACTTGGCCTAGCCAGGCACCATTGGTCTCGACTAAGTGTATCAGACCGTTGGTCTCGACTAGGGTTAAAAAAATAGGCAATTCATGGTGAAAGTAGGAAATTTCACTCTCTATATATATGTATGTATATCTCTCTCTAACATTATACATACAGCAGATCTTCCGACAGCTTTTTGCGGTAAACACAGCTTCAGTGAGTCGTAACAAATGCCACATAATAGCATCAAGAATATAAGCCGACCACTTAAGGTCTGTCGAAGAATGGCTACCCAACTGGCGTATAAATGTGAATCAACAAAAGTGTAAGCATGTTACTTTTTCGCTAAGGCCAAAAATGTGTCCGGCAGTAAAAATGAACAATATTTTATTACCCCAAGCGAATGAAGTAACTTATCTTGGTATTCAGCTAAATAAAAGACTTACGTGGGGAAAACATAAGTATATCTAGTAAAATAACTTGCATGAAGATAAGAGCTGCGAATTTAAATTTGCTTTAAATAAAAACTCCAAACTTAGCCGACAACGAAGTGCTTTTATATAATGCGGTTATAAAGCCGATTTGGATGTATGGCATTATGGTATATGGGGTACGACCTGTGCAACTAATATTGATATAATACAAAGGTTCCAATCAAAAATGCTTAGAACAATCACGTGTTCACCATGGTACATGCATAATGAAAATACTTAGGTATTTCTATGGTAAAGAAAGTAGTAGAAGACAGCAGAATTAAATACATATAAATTATATTTTCGTGTTCTCTCCGATTTATTATTTAGTTAATATTTATAAAGATAAATGAATACAACTGAAGATAGATGAATACACCTTTTAAGTTTATGAGGATTCAACTCCTCTTGCTGATGGCTACTTTTATAATGATCGATCCAATTTTTGCATTTGCTCGTAACCTTCTGACACTGTCATGATTCAACAACTAGCATCAGTATTTTTCCACATTATTAGTACCGTTATGCATTTAATGTGCTGGAATTCCAGGAATGTGAACGTCATCATCACTATTTACTTCGTGGTTGATGCAGGGTTGTTGCGTTTGACAGCAAAGCGTCAAAATTCTTACATTATTCCAGGAAAAAGAAAATGGAGAACAAAATAGATCAGTCAAAAGCGATTTCCAACATAACCCAGCATACGGAAATGGGTAGCAAAATCAATCATCCAAAGATGGTACCTTAACTACCCCCATTGGTAAAATCGAACGTCCTCGGATCGAAGTAAAGTCTATCTGAACCAGGCTGTTTTCAATGTTGGTATGTGCCTGTTAATTGGCAAATCTTTACGCAGTCATTAACATTCATTTTGCGGAAGCAATTACTTATCTTAAATTAATTACAATATATCTTATAAAGCTATAAAATGGGTATTTAAATTTAAATAGTCACTTTTCTTCTTAGAACGTAAAGTTATTAAATTAACAATTTTTAAAGCGAAAGAGAAAAAATATGATCTTTTAAAACATGAAACAAGTGGTTGGTTTTGTTTACTTTTTTAAGTTCGGTTTCTCAACGTGTTTCTCTTGTCTTCTTTTTACTAAATAATATGTTTTATCTAAGATTGCTCTTATGTATTCTTTTGCCATCTATTAAAACCAAATGTACGAATATCGATAACTTTCTGTAAAAAAACTTTATCCAATTTGTTGCCAAGTCTCTTGTTGCGCTTTAAGAAGACATTTTCACTGGATGATATGTTTTCATATTTTTATTTTGGTTACACCTTTGTAAATTATCTTCCTGAGCTGCAACCAAAGACTTCCTAAGACTTACTAAACCTTCTGCTGAGTTCTCGTGAAACCCATCAATTGGCTTAGCATTAATCACGGAATGAATACTGCAATAATCACCTCAATTTGCTGCTGCTGCTTAATACTATACATCGGATAATTTCAAGTAGTGTGGAGTGAAACCTTTCCACCTGACCATTGCTTGTACTGTGGAGAGTTGGTATAAAAAACTGACTAATGGAAAAATTGTCTCTAAGCAGTGTTGTAATACCCTTTTGATTTCAGGGATTTTTCATTGTCGGAAACGATAGTTGTAGTATTTTGGAATACCAGCAAGATTTCTAAAAGTGCATATCTGATATCGATCATGCTTCTGGACGCAATAGGTTTCACTATAGCAAATTTAGTTAATTTGTCTACGCAGGTCAGGAATAAATGTTTGGAAATTATAAATACATCAATGTGAAGGATTTCTCCTGGTTTGTTAGGAATTGGGCTTTGACCTATCAATGCATTTGGTGGTTTACGTTGGCACTTATTTTCTAAACATATTTTGCAGTTTGTAATTATTGTTTTAAGTAATTTTTTCATATTTGGAAAATAGTACTCTCGCGCAATTTGCTCACATTTGTAACCCTCGATGGGCCCGATTGTCCTCGGTTGTAATTGTTTCCAGTTGGTCATCCTTATTGATTAAGTCAATGAAGAAGAGCTCAGTATAAATAAACCTAACGCCAGGAAAATCTGATAATATAGAGTTTTGAATGTGAGAAGAGTACAGTGTATTCCATTGGTAACGTCAGGGTTAATAGCAAATTTTAAACACTTAATGAGATTTTCAACTGAATTGTACGAGGTCTGCTATATATATTCTGATCTAGGGCAACACTAAGTGTTGCCAGGTGCAATCTGACATTTCCATTGGAAAGTTTGACATTTTTTAGCATAACATCACTCAGAACGTTTTGTCATTTAATCGTGAATTGTTTTATTTAGAGGGAATTAAAAAATTCATCTCGGCCAAAAAATGGAATTAACTCGTGAACATTTTCGTGCGATCATTTTTCACAATTTTCGACGTGGATTATCACGACAAGAGTGCATCGATGAACTAAAATCTTTGTATGGCTATGAAATACCATCCTATAGCACTGTGAAAAACTGGTACAACGAATTCAATCGTGGCCGACGCTCGCTCAAAGACGAATTCCGTGAAGGTCGTCCAAAAACAGCCGTTGTGCCAGTAAACATCGATGCCGTACGTGAACTGATAATGCAAGACCGTCATGTAATATACCTTCAGATAGAGGCATGCCTATGCATTTCTTCCACCAGCATACATTCGATATTGCATGAACACCTGGCCGTAAAAAAGGTTTGTTCTCGTTGGATCCCGCACAATTTGACAATCGCTCAAAAAAAGGCTCGTGTGGATTGGTGTAAAGAAATGCTGAAAAAATACAATCGTGGTGCTTCAAAAGACGTTTATAAGATCGTCACAGGTGACGAATCATGGATCAATGCGTATGAGCCCGAAACAAAACAGCAATCGACAAAAAACAAAAAATAATAAAAAAAAAAACAAACATAGAACCATTTTCGTTGATAAATATGCCTATTTACATTATTAGGCCAGAAATATATATAGCGGCCTACGTGTGTGTTAGTATGTCTAATAATTTTTTGGAAAATACTGATTTAGATAACAGTAGCTAATTTTTAAATTGATTTACGGAGTTTCTAACTGTCTTTATTACGTTACTTGATGATATCTCACTATGCGTAGTTTCGGACGAGGTGATCTCATTTAAGTTGTGAGAAAACTGTCTTGACAGTGTATCCGCTACTTTATTTTCTCTTCCGGGCTTATAATAAAACTTAGGTGAAAATTCCTCAATAAATGCGCGCCACCTTTTCATTTTGTTGTTGTGTTTTTTTCTGACATCGCAAATATTAGTGGTTGATGGTCAGTAAAAATTTTGATATCCTGTATTCCGTATAAGTAATGGCGAAGTGTTTTCAACGCCCACACTATAGCAAGTAATTCACGTTCATTTGTAGCGTAGTTTTCTTCACTCTTCGAAAGTTTTCGCGAAATCATAGTTATTGGACGACCTTTTTGTGACAAAACCGCACACAGTGCCTTCGACGAAGCATCGGCTATAAGCTCAAATGGTTGGTTACAGTCGGGATATTGAAGTAAAACGTCCTCAGAAGCTAAAATATGCTTCATTTTTTCGAATGCACGTTCTGCTTCGTCGTCGAGATTAATTTTGATCTGTTTTGAAGTTTTTGTACCAACCTGTCCGTTTTCACCGCGAAGATATAGAGTTAAAGGTTTTACGATAGAAGCATAATCCTTCACAAAACGTCGATAATATCCGGCCAACCCTAGAAACGAACGCAAGGCACTCAGCGTTCTTGGGGGTTAATAATTGACGATATCGTGGACCTTATCTGTGCAAGTTCTTATGCCTTTTTCAGACACAAAAAAACCCAAAAACTGCACTTCCGTTTTGAAAAATTTTGACTTTTCTGGGGACACGCGCATTCCAGCATTTGCAAGCTTTTGCAGAATATACGTATGCTTCAAATGCGATTCTTCATTTGGGGAGTATATGATTATATCGTCGACATAAACATGGCAGAATTTACCAATAACTTCGCGTAGCACATCATCGATAGTCCTTTGGAATATACTGGAGGCGTTCCTCAGACCAAAAGGTAGCCGACAAAATTCGTATTTGCCGTTATTAATACTGAAGGCGGTTTTTTGCCTGTCCTGTTCGCTCATTACAATTTGATGGAATCCGGATTTTAGGTCTAAAGTTGTAGACCATTTTGAACTTCCTAGGTTAGCTAATATAACAGACGCATCCGGGATTTGGTATCGATCAGGAATAGTTATTTCATTGATTTTTCTAAAATCAATTACCATACGTAAATTAGGCTTTCCATTTTCATCAGCGCCTTTTTTAGAAACGACGAGCACTGGAGAGTTGTAAGGTGAACAATATTCTTAGATGATAACATCTTTAAGAAACGATTTTATCTCATTGTTAATAAATGGAGCTACTGATATCGGCCATGAATAGCTTTTGGTGTAAATTGGATCTCCTGTAGTTGTACGGATACGGGCCCGAACTTTAGTATTATACGGCAAAGCTCTATCTGGATCAGCAAAGGCATTAAAATTGTTATTTATAATCTTACGGAAATGTAGTTGATATTTTACTAGTACTGAGTCTTCTTCTATGGTTATTAGATTTACGGTGTCACATGAAAGAAAATGCAATTTAACTTTACCATTTCGATAAAATAAATACCCTCTAACAGTGTCAATTTTCGCATCGATTTGTTTCAAAATATCGTACCCAATAATACCGTCAAACGTGCTTAAGCTTGGTAGCAAGTAAAACGTTGAGGTATTTTCTAAAATGCTTATTTGACATTTTTATACTCTCGCAACAAAGTTGCTAAGGAGAGTATTATAGTTTTGTTCACATAACGTTTGTTTGTAAGTCCTAAAACTAAAAGAGTCAGATATAGGGTTATATATACCAAAGTGATCAAGGTGACGAGTAGAGTTGAAATCCGGATGTCTGTCTGTCCGTCCGTCTGTCTGTCCGTCCGTGCAAGCTGTAACTTGAGTAAAAATTGAGATATCATGATTAAACTTGGTACACGTATTTCTTGGCTCCATAGAAAGGCTAAGTTCGAAGATGGCAAAATCGGCCCACTGTCATGCCCACAAAATGGCGAAAACCTATAAAGTGTCATAACTAAGCCATAAATAAAGATATTAAAGTGAAATTTGGCACAAAGGATCGCATTAGGGAGAGGCATATTTGGACGCAATTGTTTTGGAAAAGTGGGCGTGGCCCCGCCCCCTACTAAGTTTTTTGTACATATCTCGGAAACTACTATAGCTATGTCAACCAAAGTCTACAGAGTTGTTTCCTTCAGGCATTTCCATGTACAGTTCAAAAATGGAAGAAATCGGATAATAACCACGCCCACCTCCCATACAAAGGTTATGTTCAAAATCACTAAAAGTGCGATAACCGACTAACAAAAAACGTCAGAAACACTAAATTTTACGGAAGAAATTGCAGAAGGAAGCTGCACCCAGGCTTTTTTTAAAAATTGAAAATGGGCGTGGCGTCGCCCACTTATGAACCAAAAACCATATCTCGGGAACTACTCAACCGATTTCAATGAAATTTCGTATGTAATATTTTCTTAACACCCTGATAACATGTACGAAATATGGGTCAAATCGGTTTACAACCACGGCTTATTCCAATATAACGCTATTTTGAGTTATATCTGATGCCTTCTCTGTATAATATATACATTAGGAACCAATGATGATAGCGGAATAAAACTTTACACAAATACGGTATTTGAAAAATATGTAAATGACTGATAATGATATCTCGATTATCACTTTATTGTGCAAGAGTATAAAATGTTCGGTGACACCCGAACTTAGCCCTTCCTTACTTGTTATTAATGACATTTTCACCATTTATCGATTTTAGTTTAAAACTATTTTCTAATTCCTTAATATCTTGAATAAATGGTAATGGTTTAATATAATTTTTTGATGTACCTGTGTCAATAAGAATGCGAAACTCCTGACGGTTCTTGCTCTTTTTTGTAATAAACGGCAGGAGCGATTACAATTATCATCAATGCATTGGTGTTCATAATCATTCGAAGATGACGCTTCTTCTGGCATAAAATTAACTTTCTGTATCTAATGAAACGGCGAACGATCAGATAGCAATCGATTATTACTACGTTTAAATGCCACTGGCGGAGCAGGATTTGGATTCTGTGATTCTAAATTATATTTAGGGGTAAACACCTTTTGCGGTAAAAAGGAACTTCGCGAATTATTACGTTGTCTGTAGAAGCTTGAACCATTATAAATTTCCATTGGGATAGGTTTATCTAACTTCTGGTTTTTCGTCTCTGTCGACTGACATTGGTGTAAAAATGGCCTTGATCGGTAATGCTTATTTAAGTTACCTAGCGCAAATGCTTCTGCGAATTCATAACGCTTATGACTATTTTGAAGCTCTTGCGCAACTGCCAATGCTGATGGAAGGTCCTTTGGTCTAGCGGAAAATAAGACATCACATAACGGTCTTCGAAGGCCAGATATGAAGACACGTAAAGCATTCTCTCTAGCCCCTTCGTTGAAAGTAGCTAGGAGCTCGTTGTTACTGCTGTAGGTCGTAATCTTCTTATTAATAATCAAAGATAACGTTTTGTGTATTCTATTGTAGTAATCAGTGAGAGACAAATTATCCTGCCTTAAAACGCTTAACTCATTCCCTAATACATATAACGGTCTTTTATCTGAATAAGTCTGGTCAAGCCTAGCGATTATTGCTTTAAAATTTAGAACAGTATTAAACGATGCAAGAGTGGAGTTAGCAGATTCGATAATTTTATTTTTAAATATTCCCATAGCAATATAATACCTCTATGAGCCCTCTTTGTAGTAATTCATAGCGAATTGCGCAGCACTTCGCCAAACTGGGTAAGAAGAGGAATCACCTTTGAATTCAGGTAAATATTTAATCAAGTCTAAACTTGCATTATCTTGAATTATTGGATTTATAGCTACCGGATAAAGATTATATGATCCTCCGGGTAGTACAGTTAATCAGGATTTTATGAGTTTCAGGATTCTATGGTCCTTTTCGGTAGAGCAACTTCTCAGGATACTATGGTCCTTTGGTTTCTTTATTTGCTGCGAGTTTGGCGCCAATTATATTTTCGTGTTTTCTCTCGGATTTATTATTTAATTAATATTTGTAAAGATGGATGAATACAACTGAAGATAGATGAATACAACTTTTAAGTTTATGCTGCTGATGGCCGCTTTCGATCCAATGATTTTGCATTTGCTCGTAACCTTCTGACACTGTCATGATTCAACAACTAGCGTCAGTATTTTTCAACATTATTAGTACCGTTATGCATTTAATGTGCTGAAATTCCAGGAATGTGAACGTCATCATCACTATATGTGGTTGATGCAGGGTTGCTGCGTTTGACAGCAAAGCGTCAAAATTCTTACATTATTCCAGGAATAAGAAAATGGAGAACAAAATAGATCAGTCAAAAGTGAGTTCCAACATAACCCAGTATACGAAAATGGGTAGCAAAATCAATCATTCAAAGATGATACCTTAACTTATATAAACTCCGAGGTTACCCAAACCTTTTGGCTAATGCTTTGGTAGATTCCTGCGATTAAAAACGCCTTAAGAGAAGGGATATGCCTGCGTACCAGAGAGCTGCAACGAGTATGATAAAATCAGAACAAACAGTCGTTCCAAAAACATAATAAAATCAATTCAGTTTAGCATAGACAACATTGTTAACCCTCTAACAGGCAAGACCGCCCTGAGGCGGCCTTTAATAAATTTTCACAAATTCCTAAAAAATTTTTTTGTTGTCTACAACTTTTATAAGAGGCGTTAGATAATACATCGACTCATATTTTCTTAGTATCAACAAATCTATTGTGACGTTTCGTTTTGTTGTTATCGTCAGTTGAATGCAGAAATTCAGTGTTACAGGTCAATTAATTGCCGCGCCGATTTTTAAATTTTTTTAGTTCGAGTTCTAAGAACACAAACACGAAGACCGCCTCAGGACGGCCTTGCTTGTTTACGCGAAATTTTTCTTAGGTATCTCTTTGATTGCTAGTATTTTTTATTTTTAGTTTTTTAAGAAATATAGCACAGAAATGGCAGGAAATTTAATCTAAGTAAAGTTAGTGATGAAGAGTTGCTCCAGTTAATGTAATCAGTTGAAATGCGTTATAGGTATTGATAGTAATTTTAACAGTGACGATAAATTGGACGTCCGCGATTATATGCTTGTTGAAATATCTCCGGAAGATGAACATGCTATTTCAGCGTGTATTCGGGAAATAAATAAAGCAACTTATTCATTTATACAAATCACCGATATGTCCTTGAATATATCCTTGATCTTCCTCTACCGCAGCAAGGTCATTGACAGCAATACATTTCAAAACAAAGAAAATACCGCGATCTCCATTACCAACCTTGGAAACTATTGGTCCCTTAGTCATTCCCTCTTCTGAAGGTTTTACAGGTTCAAGTACAGGTATCCCTCGAATAATACGGTTAATTGGTTCCGTGTTAATCGAAATCGTGTTATTTGATACTAATAAATCATACAATTTTGGAGATACCGTTCCGTGCTATTTAAAACAGTGCAACTCGAAACTCGAGATCCATACAAATTTGTACATTTGGTTCCAAAGATTAATTAAGAAAACATTAAAAATAAGAACAATTTTTTTTTTATTTTTAGTTATAAAATTTCAGTTATACAAAAATAACAAAATTCATTCAATTTAGAAAAGTGAAACTTAAAAATTTAAAAGGTAAAATTTTATAAACGCAATAATTTTTAAATTACATATGTTCAAACACAGATTCAAATGCATTATTGCGTCATACTACAAACAGTCGTTCGAAGGAAAATTATACTCAATTTTTAACAGGAATTTTCGCGACTTCGTGTAATTCGAACTCCGTGCTATTCGAGGGTTGTCGCAATTTTTAACCGTGATATATGGTTTTTATTCAAAGTTTGCACTTGATTGCCTCAGTCGATAACATATGTTTTATAGGTATTGAAAATATTTCAAAAAGTGCAAATGGTTTTTTAAACATTATTTGGCGAAACAAAAATATGCGTTTGCATGTGAATGAAGTGGCTTTCCGCGGGAACTCATGCTTACCACCACGTATCAAAAAAGCTTGACACACCGATGGAAATGTTCTGCTATTTTTTTTACTTAAGAACTAATTCTATTGATTGTGGAAGAAACAAATCGAGGAGCTTATTCTGAAAACGTCAACAGCCACTTTAAGATCGACGCTGAAGGAATTTTTAAATACATTGGCGTACTCATTTATATGTCCGTTTACCGTTATCCGAATTTGGAGAGTTAATGGGGTCTAGTAACGTATGTTACTAGTATACTTAAGTGGTATAGTATACCTATGAGTTGGAGAATAAAACGCACTGATTTCGGATTTCCACACTCGCTATAAAATATTTATTTCACTACGTATAATGTGACACGATATAATATTGTTTTATTGTGTACGAGTATATAACACGGTTGGTTGAAGAAAGTCCACTTTTGGACACTGTTGGCGAACTCAGTGCTTCCCGTCACTCCCGTCACTTGGCGGTTTGTTAAACACAGAAATTGCGGCGATTGTTGCGGTTAAAAAGAAAAAAAACTGGATTTCGCGGACGACTGCTTTGCTTCACGGATTAAACGGTAAGAGAGCGATCCCGGTCGGATCAATCCCTTTTGAAGGTTTGGGTGGTGCATAGATGCTGATTACGAGTCGTCTCGTTGATAATCGTGTGGTTGTTGTGTTGTAGTGTTATAGTAATGATCGGTATTAAGTACTGTGTTTGATACGTGTGTGT
This sequence comes from Bactrocera tryoni, assembly GCF_016617805.1. Lineage (NCBI taxonomy): Eukaryota > Metazoa > Arthropoda > Insecta > Diptera > Tephritidae > Bactrocera > Bactrocera tryoni. The sequence continues at coordinate 19,150,158 of NW_024396366.1, read as the reverse complement.
GTATGGGTGTGTGCTGTGAAATGTTGGGTGATGAGGTGTTGTGACGTGACGTGATGTGATGTGACGGGAGGTGATGCGACGTGAGATGTTGCAGTTCATAGCTCATGTGAACATCCCGGCCCCCCTAGGCGAGTTAATCGGCTAGGAGCCTCTGCAGCTGTTGCAGTGTGTTTAGTACAGCGCTCAACCCTGTTGAGCGTCGTTGTTGCTGACGATGAGCGTGGCGTGGCGGAGATGGCCGTGTACGTGTTGTGGTTGATTGGCTGCTTCGTCGTCGCCGGATAGCATCGCTGCGTGGTCTGGTACGGGTGTTGGTGCTACTTTCCGACGGATTGGCTCGGCGGGGAAAACGATGAAATAGAGTGTGATGGGGCCTCTGGCAATATAGACAGGCGCCGTCGGCCCAGCACTCTATGGTGGCGTGGTCATCTGCCAGGCAGGTCATGCAATGCCCATGGGCTCTTGCAACCTGTTTTCGTTGAGCGGGCTTCATGCTCTTAAAAATGGTACATCGTTTCAGGGCGTGCGGGCGATGGCACAGGCTGCAATATGCAGGCCCCTGTGGCTCCAATAGCTGCTCTTCCCTTATCTCCGGTGGTCGCATAACCCTGGTCCTTAGAGCGGCAACGGGTGCAGCCGACGCTTTGGGTATAGCGATTTCGGACCTTATGGTGTTGGAGGTGGTTTGGGTCTCCTCTACGTCCATTTCTATGGGAAAATAAAATTGTTTTAAATTGACTTTGTTTATAATATTAGAATGTAGTTGTTGTAGCTACATATCTATACATATGTATATGTATAATACGTTGATCTTCAACGCGCTTGTTTGAATTTATTTGTTGGGTACGGATTATAAAGCGGGTTAATTTCGAGTTAGCGGAATTGATTTATTATTTTTCGATTAATTTTGCGAGGTATTTTGCGGTTTTGGTTGAAGTTTTTCTTCTCTGTTTGGAAGTAAACACAGTTTAGTGACTGGTCGAGTTAATATGCCGGTTTGTGTTCGAAAATCGACTACTCGTATGTGACCATCTGATCCTCGATGAACCTTTTCACTGCGTCCTAGTCGCCATTCTGTTGGAGGAAGGCATTCGTCCTGTATGATGACGCATTCTCCTGCATTGGCTTCCTTCTGGGCCGTTTTCCATCGATATCTCTTATGGAGATCCTTGAGATAGTCTTCCTTCCATCTGTGGCTGAATTGGTGATGGAGAATCTTGATTCTTTCCCATCGATTTATTAAAGTGAGTGAGTCTCCTTCTGTCTCAGGTATGGCGAGAAGAGGAGCTCCTCTGAGGAAATGACCTGGTGTAAGAGCTGTGAAATCGGAGGGATCTTGCGAGAGGGGTGATATAGGTCTTGAATTTAATACGGCTTCGGTACGAGTGAGTAGTGTAGTAAACTCCTCATAATTGAATTTATGATTACCAGCCGTTTTCTTTAAATTGGACTTAAAGCTTTTTACTGCTGATTACCAAAGTCCGCCCATGTGTGGAGAACATGGAGGTATAAACTGCCAATCGATCCCTTGGGGTGCATATTTATTAACAATTTCAGGGAAGACTTCTTTCATGAAGTTTATAAACTCCTTCTCTGTTGCTCTTTGGGCTCCGACAAAGTTTTTCCCATTATCGCTCATTATTTTTGATGGAAATTCGAGTCGTCCGACAAAGCGTGCAAATGCTGCAAGAAAAGCCGCAGTAGTCAGATCTGAACAAAGCTCGAGGTGTACTGCCTTTGTCGTAAAACATACAAAGACAGCCACATAGCCTTTTCCAAATGAAGAAGACCTTAACATGGAGGCCTTTATCTGGAAAGGTCCAGCAAAATCAACCCCAGTGATGATAAAGGGTAGAGCATAGTTGCAGCGTTCATGTGGCATTTTGTGTTTGTACATGATACATGGTTTACACATGAAAATCGTCCTTTTGATTTGTGGCTTTAGTCGCGGTATATAAAATTCTTGACGGACCATTTGTTGCATTAAGCGATGCTCACCGTGCAGTGTAAGCTGGTGCAGATATGATAGAAATAGGTAAGTAAAACGGGATATCTCTGGAATAATGATGGGATGTCCTTCATTATAACTAAGACTGGAGTTCGCTAATCTTCCATTTGCCCTTATTAATCTCTTAGAGTCCAAGAATTGATTTAGGACGAGAAGAGAGCTTCCCTTTTCGAGAGGTCGCTTTTCAAGCAACTTTGATATCTCTTTGCTGAAAAAACGAGTTTGTGTATATCGTATTAGACTGACCTTGGCATGTTGCAAGTCGGAATGCGTTAGTTGTACGCCAGGATCATTTGGTGCTCCTTTCATTTTTTGTTTGAGTCTTTGAATGAATTGGTTCATATAAGCGACTACCCTTAGTGATATAGGAAATGATGAAAATCTGTGGAGAATATCATCCTCTTCTGGAGTGACATGAAAATTTTCTATTTTCCGACTTTCCGGAGGTATGATATTCCGAGCAGGAGATTTAGGCCAGAATTCTGGGGATTCTGTTAGCCATGTGGGACCGTTCCACCAGAGTGTAGTGCTGGTTAGGTGCAGTGGCTTGCAGCCTCTTGTCCCAAGATCCGCTGGGTTATCTGCACTTGCAACATGTTGCCATTTTGCTGGGCCAACTAAGTCTAAGATTTGAGATATTCGGTTAGATACATAGGTCTTCCAAGTATAGGGTGGTTTTTCCAACCATGCTAAAGCTATCTCTGAATCTGACCAAAGATACATTTTATTATCGTTTAATTTGAGATAGGTTTGGATAATTGAAATTAATTTTGCTAACAGAAAAGCACCATTCAGTTCAAGCCGTGGCAGACTAAGTGTCTTCAAAGGTGCAACTTTGGCTTTGGCTACCAGGAGGTGTGAAGATATTTTATTATCGTACTGAGTGCGTACGTAAACTGTTGCGCAATACGCTTTTTCAGAGGCATCACAGAAACCGTGTAATTCTGCGTTAATGTTAGGAGTGAAATTTACCTATCGAGGGATTCGAATTTCAGATATAGTATGAAAATTGTTAGCAAATTGAACCCATTTCGCTAAACGTAAAGGTTTTACCTGCTCATCCCATTCAGTGACATCTTGCCACAATTCTTGAATGAGGATATTAGCTTGAATCATTATTGGCGAAAGCCATCCTGCGGGGTCGAAAAGTTTTGCCACCGAGGAAAGTATTTGGCGTTTGGTTATGGCGGACATTGCAGATATTGACTCAATTGTATATGAGAATTGATCTGTTATCGCATTCCATTGAATCCCTAGAGTTTTGGTTGTACTAGCCTTTTCAAATTTAAGGAAGTCTGTATCTAATAAGTCTTCTTTCTTAATGTCTTTTATAATTTCAGGGTGATTTGAAGTAATTTTCTTTAGGGGGAAACCTGCAGAATTTAATGCTTTGATCACTTGCGATAGTGATTCGCATGCTAATGCGATACTGTGGCTACCTGATAGTATGTCGGCCACTTCATGTAATGTTCTAATGGCCAAATAGGGTGCACAATTGATGCCAAAGGTGACGGTTTTAAGTTTATAGTCGCTGATTGGACTATCACTTGATTTGCGGAAGACTATACGTTGGAAATCTTGGTCATCTTCATGTACCAGAATTTGCCTGTACATGTTTTCTACATCCCCGTTGAAAACGTATTTAAACATGTGCCAATTTAGAATTAGCAACATGAGATCAGGTTGTAATGTTGGCCCTGTGTATAGTACATCATTGAGTGATTTGCCTGAACTTGTACACTTTGAGGCATTGAAAACCACTCGTACTTTTGTTGTAATTTTATCACGTCTTATTACCCCATGATGTGGCAGATAAAAAGATAAATATCTACCTTTAGACACTTTTTCATATGGTACAGCTTCTTCCATATGATTGAGGTCAAGATATTCGCCCATCACATTATCGTATGCCGATTTAAGCTCACTTTTCTTTATCAGGCTTTTTTCCAGGCTTAGAAATTGCTGGACTGCTGATATTCTAGAGTGGCCTAGAGCTATGGTTTCAGGGAAAGTTGGTTTGAATGGTAGTCGCACAACATAACGACCATGTTCGTTTCTTGTTGTTGTGGACTTGTAATAGGCTTCACATGCCTGGTCTTCTTCTGAAAGCTGGGTGATTTGGGGTAATTCTTCTATTTCCCAAAAGTTTTTAAGTTGATTATTTTAAAATTCGTTTGAGATATTTTCCACTTGTGTGGTGAAAGAATTGATTTTTTCAGGGACTTTGCCACTTATAATCCACCCAAAGATTGTATTTTGAGCTAACAATTTATTGGAGATTTTCTCAATACCTTCAAGAATTATTTGAGGTATTAAGTCACTGCCTAATAATATGTCGATTTGTGATGGGGTATGACAATTGGGATCTGCTAATTTGAGATGTGAGCATTTTTCCCAGTGAATTTTATTTACTTCAAAGTTGCGTAAGTTGTAAGTTGCGGTAGAACGATGGCTTGTGCATCTATTCTAATATCCGCATTTGGAGATACTATGGTAATTGGGCATATTTTGTTCGAATTTTGTATAATTCTTCCGCTCATTCCCGAAATTTGGAAATTTGAATGTTTTATTGGCAATTTGAGCCGATTTTGAGCCTTTGATGATATAAAGGATCTTTGAGATCCTTGATCTATTAGTGCTCTTAGTTTGAATAGATCACCCTTATGTTCTATGGTGATGACCGCAGTGGGTAAAAGAATTTTGCTTTAATTTTCGGAATGAAGAGCTTGAATTTTTGCTGCTTTAGAACAGCATGGTTGTTCTTCCCTTTTTTCGGGATTTGAGATTTCGGGATTATCACTTTTGGTTGTAGTGACTAACCCGGTGATTTTATGAAATTGATTTTGCTTCATATTTTGAAAATTTGTAATATGAAGCAATGAGTGATGTCTTCGTTGACAGTACACACAATTAAATTTGCTTTCACAGTCTTTTGTCGTATGAGCATTCGACAGACAGTTGATGGAAAGTTTATGTTGTCTGACAAGATTGTTCCTGTCAGAAACGGAAAGTTTTTTAAATTTCTCGCAAGATCTTATGTTGTGACCTCCTTTACAAATTTCACATAATGGTTGCCATTTATTAGTTTGGTTTCACACGAAAATGTGAGTTTTATTAACGTGTCTATTGTATTGCATATTATTGCTGGCTTGGGGTTTAAACAAGTTTTTACTTGAGTCATTTTAATAACTTTTTAGATCTATATTTTTGTTGTCAATTCGCTCAGCTATCTCGTATTGAGCAGTGAGGAATGCTTTCATTTGCTCCCATGTGGGCATTTTTTTTCCTTTCTACAAGTGATTGTAACCATCGTAGTAACGCAGCATCAGGGAGTGTTTCTGCACAAATAGTTACTATGATGGAGTCCCACGATTCTGTGGAGATATTTTGTGTTTTTAACACTGGTATGCAATTAGTCACTGTCGAGTAGAAATTTTGAAATTCCTGGCTGGTTTCTTTTTGAATTTTTGGTAGATGTAATAATGTTTTTATTGGATTTTCTATCATAACCCTTCCATTTTCGTATCTTTCGACCAGTGCTTCCCAAGTCAGCTTAAAATTTTTGTCATTTAAAGCGAATTGCTTGACGATACGGCCTGCTTCCCCTTTTGTTTTATACCTGAGATGGTATAGCTTTTGTGCTTCTGAAAGTTTAGGAAGGTTTATGTAAACGGAAGTGAACAAGTCCTGGAAGGATGGCCATTGCTCATAACATATGTACATTAAAAACTTTAGTATCACAAGCTGATACTTTTAGATACACATATGCCTTTATCTAGGTCATCTTTTGGTGTTTTAACTACTCTGGAAGGGGGAGTAGTGGCTCTACTTCGCCTTAATAAACTCATATTTTCTGTTATTATTCCCTTTGTTAATTCGTATTGATCGCGGCAGTTATCATTCTTGGCTGTCCCCGAAGCTTTTGTGTTTTCTGGGAGTTCAGCGTCGTCAGTATCTAGTACTGTATCGTACGCTGCCAGAAGGCGTACCCATAGATTATTAACACTTTCTAGTTTTGTATTCAAAACTGATTCTGTGATGCCAGTAATAGGGGAAGCTTGAAATCTTGTACAATATCTTATAAAACTGTCACTTTCAGTGATGAATCTAGATATTGTCTGATCTTTTGATCTTTTTTGTTTTATACTCTGCTTTGAGCATGTAGCTTCTGCAGGTGTACCTTGTGGCTTATCTTCATCAGCCATTTGGAATTTCTAACTGATAGAGGTGTTTTTGGTTTAACCTCTCTTGTTTTGTCAGATTGCATTAATTTGAATGGAGTTTGAAGCTTTTAGCTTAAAGTTTTATCTAATAAATAATTGATTCAAAATTAATATTGCTAAAAAACAATGTAGTCAAACAGAAAAGAGTATATGTAAATTAAATGTTTTGTTAACAGAAGATTTATTTTGTAAAAATTAAAAAAATATATATATTTTTGTAAAATATATTCTGTGATCAAATTTTCGTTTCGCTACCGCAAAAATTAATTCTCTTTTTTTTTTTTTGAAAAAGTTCGATATTTTTTTTTTGGTTTTTTTTTTTTTTTAATGTGACTGAAAATTTTTTGAAGTGTATCAAAGTATCTTCAGTTCACTCGCGCTTATTTGTATATTTGTATCTGCGAAATATACGAATTAAGAACGCGAAAGAAAAAATTCAATACGCAAAATTGTTTGTATGTCTCATTTATTATCATATGTTTGCATATGCATATGCTTTATATGTTTGCTTTTGTTTAGCTTTGCTCGTATCCCTTGTAGTTATGTATTCGCTATATATGTATGTACATATATTAGGGTGATTCAAAAAAATTTTTTTTTTTTTTTTTCAATTGGTACTCGCAAAAATAGGTTCCTAGACACCTCTAAGAAAGCCTCTCCAAATATGAGTTTTTAATTGTAACGGGAAGGTCCTCCGCCTAACGGTTTTCTATTTTTTCTTATTATCAGATAGAAAAATTTATATCTCGCTTCCAACTACTTGAAAAAATATTTTGTTAATTAGGTTTTGTAGGAAATTGAATGCTCTAAAATATGGTCTCTCATGATTTTTTCGTAAACCCAACCGTTTAAAAGATATTAACGGTTGAAATTTGACTATTTTTGGAAAAATTCTTTTTTATACTCTCGCAACAATGTTGCTAACGAGAGTATTATAGTTTTGTTCACATAACGGTTGTTTGTAAGTCCTAAAACTAAAAGAGTCAGATATAGGGTTATATATACCAAAGTGATCAGGGCGACGAGTAGAGTCGAAATCCGGATGTCTGTCTGTCCGTCCGTCCGTCTGTCCGTCCGTCTGTCCGTCCGTCTGTCCGTCCGTCTGTCCGTCCGTCTGTCCGTCCGTCTGTCCGTCCGTCCGTGCAAGCTGTAACTTGAGTAAAAATTGAGATATCATGATAAAACTTGGTACACGTATTCCTTGGCTTCATAAGAAGGTTAAGTTCGAAGATGGGCAAAATCGGCCCACTGCCACGCCCACAAAATGGCGGAAACCGAAAACCTATAAAGTGTCATAACTAAGCCATAAATAAAGATATTAAAGTGAAATTTGGCACAAAGGATCGCATTAGGGAGGGACATATTTGGAAGTAATTTTTTTGGAAAAGTGGGCGTGGCCCCGCCCCCTACTAAGTTTTTTGTACATATCTCGAAAACTATTATAGCTATGTCAACCAAACTCTACAGAGTCGTTTTCTTCAGGTATTTCCATATACAGTTCAAAAATGGAAGAAATCGGATAATAACCACGCCCACCTCCCATACAAAGGTTATGTTCAAAATCACTAAAAGTGCGTTAACCGACTAACAAAAAACGTCAGAAACACTAAATTTTACGGAAGAAGTGGCAGAAGGAAGCTGCCCCAGGCTTTTTAAAATTGAAAATGGGCGTGGCGCCGCCCACTTATGGACCAAGAAGCATATCTCAGGAGCTACTAGACCGATTTCAATGAAATTCGGTATATAATGTTTTCTTAACACCCTGATGACATGTACGAAATATGGCTGAAATCGGTTCACAACCACGCCTCTTCCAATATAAAGCTATTTTGAATTCCATCTGATGCCTTCTTTGTATAATACGAGTATAAACATTAGGAACCAATGATGATAGCGGAATAAAAATTTACAAAAATACGGTATTTGAAAAATATGTAAATGACGTATTATGAAATCTCGATTATCACTTTACCATGCGAGAGTATAAAATGTTCGGTGACACCCGAACTTAGCCCTTCCTTACTTGTTTCTTATTAATTTTATAACTCAATGAAAAAAAATTATTATGAATGATGATACACATAGTTTTGTAGGAAATTTACTGCTCTATAAAAATGGTCTACTACGATATTTCGATTAAGTTAAGCGTTTACGAGATATTGTCATCGTCAAACATCAATGCATATTAGGGTGGATTCAAAAAAATTTTTTTTTTCGTTTGAGTATCCTGAAAAAATGGGTTCCTAGACACCTCTAAAAAGCCTCTCAAAAATCTATTCATAATAATTTTTTTCATTGAGTTATAAAATTAATAAGAAAAAAATTTTTCCAAAAATAGTCAAATTTCAACCGTTAATATCTTTTAAAATCATAAAGAGACCATATTTTAGGCATGCAATTTCCTACAAAACCTAATTAACAAAATATTTTCAAGTAGTTGGAAGCGAGATATAAATTTTTCTATCTGATAATAAGAAAAAATAGAAAACCGTTAGGCGGAGGACCTTTCCGTTACAATTAAAAACTCATATTTGGAGACGCTTTCTTAGAGGTGTCTAGGAACCTATTTTTGCGAGTACCAATTGAAAAAAAAAAAAATTTTTTTTGAATCACCCTAATGTATATACTTATGTTATAAAAATGTAACATATAACATATAACACTTCGCTAATCGCACATACATAAATGTATATGTAGCGCGGAAATACAGAAATAAGTAATATATGTATGTTTATATATTTATGTAACTATGTATATTAATTGAATCATATACATAAATGTGTATGTAATAAATAATTAGCTCAAATGAGGAAAGAAATGTAATGTGCAAAAATAAAAAATATTGTATGTACATATGTCACGCGGAAGCTGCACACATTGGTACATACATACATAAATGTAATGCCTTTCTTTCCTCTTTTTATTCTTTTATTATTTCTTTGCTAGTTTTTTATTACCTACCTTTGCTTGAATGTTATAAGCGATCCAGCTTGTTGCTTTATAGCTCAAGGGTTTTGAACGATTTGAACATCCAAGCAGGTAGTTTCGTATTATTATGCGTTATAACTTTATGCTAAATTATGTTATGTAAATTAATGCTACCAGTTCACATTACATGAACATATTCTTTATCTGTCATAAATATGTAACATGACACTTACGACCCATATGGTCCGTATTAAGTATCCGTAAGTAACATTATGTGTACTTTGCTAATACTGTCCGCCTTAGGTGGTCCAAAAATGTAAAATGTAACTTGTAACATATGTCCTACATATGTCCTATCTCAAGTGGATTGTAGATATACTTCCTAGAATGTAAGATTAATATTTGTATCTAGGCTTAAGCAAAATATTGTATTTAAAAAAATGTAATAAAGAAAACGGCTCAGTTGACCACAGTCAGTTGACCACGGGCAGTTGCCCGCAGTTGACCACGGGCAGTTGCCCGTAGTTGCCCACGAAAACTAAACGGAGTTTTTAATTTGTATGTACCATATGATAGTGTATGCATATAAATATGTACATATGTATATTAAAATGGAAGAATTGCAATTTTAGGAGGATTTGCTTATATGTATATATATATATATGTATGTTTTCTTTTTTGTATATATGTATGTATATATTTCGTTTTCTTTTCGTATCTTCCGCTTTTACTTAGTGTTTGAGCGATCCTGCTTGTTGCTTTTATTTATAGCCCAA
>NW_024396366.1:19068671-19140129 GCF_016617805.1 Bactrocera tryoni | reverse complement strand
TGAAAACGTTCCCTAATTTCATTGCTATTAGCAAAGATCCGATCGCAAAATGAGGTAGCCCTAGCGTTGGCTTCATCTGGAATAGCAGAAACTTTATTGGAAGGCGGACGAACTGCACATTCAGCTTTAAAATTACCATTAAACATGCATATCAACGAAACGCCAGTTTGCAACATTGCCAAAAATAGCGCTATGGTGAAGACTCTCCAAGTATGCAAATTGATAATTTGGGACGAACGCACAATGGCGCACAAGAGGTCGCTGGAGGCACTAGATAGGACGTTAAAAGATTTACGTGATAACCAAAACATTTTTGGTGGAGCTATGATACTGTTGTCAGGTGATTTTCGTCAGACTCTTCCAGTAATTCCTCGATCGACTGTTGCTGGCGAAATAAACGCATGTCTAAAATCATCAAATTTGTGGCGGAACGTAAAAACACTACAATTAACTACTAACATGCGAGTGTTTTTGCAACAAGATCAAACTGCGACTGTGTTTTCGAAGCAGTTGCTGGATATTGGCAATGGTAAGGCAGTTGACAGCTCAACTTTTTTTATCGGTAACAATCATGTTTTAATCGATTTACTGACCGACATTCCCCACCTTTTTTCAAAATCGCAAAATCAGGTTTTTTGCGCCAATGGCTATAACTTTTAAATTTTTGTAGAATTTTATCAAACCAATGTTATCAAAATGAAGGTTCTGACTCGCACTACAAATCCATGCTTTGGAATTTTCACAAAAAATAACTTGTATGTGACTTTTTAACCGAAATCAAAACGTGACCCAATAATATGTGCATTTGGATCCTTAATGTCAACGTGTATTAGTAACTCTTTATTTCCATCAACTTGGCTCCATCTACTTGGGAACCACTTGGCTCGCCAGGACATGATAATATGGTGGAAGTACTAGGCGACTCGGACAAATCTGATTCGATCAGAACATTATCAATGTTGAGCTGCTGGCTGTCTTCAATAACATCAATATCTACCAGAACATTCTTGATGTTGGGCTTTTGGCTGTCTTCAATAACTTGAATGTCCTGTATGTCTTAGGCCGATAAATTTAATTCACAGAATGTCTCCTCAGATGATGAAGATGTCATTGTAGAAACGTGTTTTGGTTTAGATAGCAGCTTTTGCTTTAATATATTTTTTTTGTACTTTTGCCCTGTTCACGCGTTATTCGTTCTAAATTTTTACCACACTTGGTACAAAATCTGAAGGTAACAGCGATTATGTTGTGGCATTCGTCGCATCTTAATAATAATTTAATACAATCTGGACAGTTATTATTTTTTTTCTGCCGTTCCATCCACTTTTTACAAAACGGACAATGAATTTTAAGGAGTTGAGGGATATATAGCTTCACTATAACTATATTATAGTTGTTTGAGTTCTTTATTTTCTCGATGACAGATGTAGTTCTTCTTCTTTTCCTAACCATGGCCATCGTCAAAAAAAAAAAACGACAGATGTAGTTTGATAGTTATAGTGTAAATATTTGTCAGTATTCACTCAAAAAAAATTGTCTATGGTAAAATGTCACTTGAAATGTTAACGTCTCTTTGCTGTGCATCTATACCATAATTCTTTAATATTCCTAAAAATCTAAAAGCAGCAAATTTCAATAAAATTAAAAAAGTATTGTGTCGTGTGTTTGTGACTTACTAAATATACCTCCAATAATTAGGCGGTGCGAAGTTCGCCGGGTCAGCTAGTATGCATATACATACATAAAAATAAGTCCGGATATGTACGTCGCCGAACTAATCATAAACGCGCTGTGCGATTTCAACCAAACTTATACACTACGTAGGCAGTGGCCCATACATGGTTTATATGAAGTTTGGTTGAAATCCGATAACGCATGTGTGTGCGGGGCGTATATGAATTGAGTGTGTTTTTGCCGCAGGAATTTTTTGTTCCGCATACAGCATTCATTAGTATTGAATACATTTTGGTCGTTTGTGGATTGGAGAGCATTGCACGGAGTAATGCAAATAGCAATTTGTTATCATTTCTCTTTTCTCTTTGGACGTCATTGGTAATTCATCTTATCATAATCGATTTTTGAAAATATTATAATCTTCGCATTTTTTGGTGAGTATTTTGATAAAAATAAATTAATTTTCGTTCTAATCATCGTTTTAATTTGAATATTTTGTTAAAAAAAATTAAACAAAAAAAAAAATGATTAACGAGATAAAAATCGATTAAAAACAAGTGTTCTGATTATTACAAGTGCATCATATGATTTTGTGACATAATCTCAAATTTGATATTTTGTGAAAAAAATTAAAAAATTGAGTGAATTTTTTTTGTTTAATGTCCGATCGGTGAGCTAAAAATTACTTGGATTTTTTGGCACATTTTTAATTGAATTTTGTCACATTTTCAGCAGATTTTCGTGTCTTTTCTTCACGTTTTGGTGCTTTTCGAGTGCAGACGATCTCGAGCGTTTCATTTTCGCTTCCGAACGGTAAAAAAAAAATTATTTCGATTTTTTGGCCAATTTTTTATTGAATTTTGACACATTTACAGCATATTTTTAACAATTTTCGTGTCTTTTCGTGACTTTTTGGTGCTTTTCGAGTCCAGAATTTGCTGGAGTTCATCAATTTATTACTGAAGTTCTTTATTATCTTTGGTTTAGTTTCTTCTAAAAATGCCACAAAGAGCAAGAGCTGACCTTGCACGTCGGTCGCGTAGAACGCAAAATAGATCAAGCGAAAGGGAAAATCACTCGCAAGAACAGCGATAACAAGAGATTGCAAATACAAGGGAACATGCAAGATCGCGTTCAGATCGTAGGAAGACAAGTACGAGTATTAATCATAATGTTCAAAGGTGTTGCATAAGTTTGTGGTGATTGGTGGAATGAACAAAGTATGCCAACATTATAATGCACTGAAATTTCATAATGAAACACCTGGAATGTGTTGTGTCAGTGGCAAAGTAAGATTACCAGAATTACAATACCCACCGGAACCGTTGGCAATATTAATTTCAGGAACAACGCCGCAATCGAAACATTTTTTGGATAATATCCAAATGTATAATTCGTGCTTTAAAATGACTTCCTTTGGAGCGACGAATGTAATACGAAATAATTTCATGCCGACATTTAAGGTAATTTCGGCTCTGGGAATTTCGAATGAAGCATACAGCGACATTTCAGAACTTTTCACAAGTTCTAATCAATCATATTTTGCCTCACAATTTCAGATACAAGGGCAAATTTTTATAGGATTGGTTGATTATTGCCATTTCCAGATGCAAACCACCAGTTCTTGCAAATCTACTTCCTTGGCAATAATGAAAATGAAGTAGGTGCACGTTGTTCAATATTCACAAGTGCTAGAAGAATAATAATACGTGAATTGCAAGCATTGTTTCATGAACATTATGATTTGATTGATACTTTTCGGACAGCACTTGATCAGATGCCGTCTGATGATCATAAAATCGTGATTCGTGCTGATAGAAGACCAATTGGAGAACACGAACGAAGATTTAATGCACCTATAAATAATGAAGTTGCTGAGGTGATTGTCGGCGATGAGTTTCAATCACGTTACATTATATTGTGTAGAAGAAATAATCAATTACAACGTGTTTGTGAAACACATCGCTCTTACGATGTCCTACAGTACCCAATTTTGTTTTGTCGGGGTGAAGATGGATACTCTATTAATTTAAAAATGGTAGATCCCGCAAATCCACGTGAGTGCTTGATGTATTTAATATACTCTTCCAATTTTGTTTAACAAGAATTAGTATGAAATGATTTAAATTTCCATTTGTTTTTTTTCTCTTCAGAACGTGAAGTCAATAAAAATGTCAGCGCTATGAACTATTATGCACATAGAATTATGATACGACAAAATCAGGAAAATCATATTTTGAAATGTCGGAGACTCTTTCATCAATTTGTCTTAGACATGTATGCAAAGATAGAAACAGAGCGTTTGAACTTTATTCGATTAAATCAACGGAAGTTGCGATCAGAAGAATATATACTCGTATGTACATCTCAATAATGATGGAAATGTTGACAATGTTGGACAAGTTGTTATTTTACCAGCAAATTACAGAGACAGTCCAAGACACATGCATGAATATGCACAAGATGCCATTTGCTATGTTCGTTTGTATGGTCTACCAGATTTGTTTATTACATTTACATGTAATCCACAATGGGACGAAATCAAGCAAGATTTATATGAAGGGCAATCTTCTACAGACCGTCTCGACATAACTGCACGAGTACTTAGACAGAAGCTGAAGTCATTGATGGATTTTATTGTTAAATATAGAGTTTTCGGCGAAGTTCGATGTTGGATGTATTCGGTGGAATGGCAAAGAAGAGGATTACCACATGCTCATATTTTGGTATGGTTAGTCAACAAAATAACAAGCGATCAAATAGATGACATCATCTCAGCAGAAATTCCTGATCAGGAAATCGATCCAGGTTCATTTGATGTTGTTACAAAAAGTATGATTCATGGACCATGTGGTGCTCTAAATATTAATTCGCCATGTATGAAAGATGGGAAATGCCCGAAGCGGTATCACAGAGATTTGATTTCCGAGACAATTAATGGAAATGATGGTTACCCATAGTATCGCCGACGCTCAACAGATGATAATGGCAAATTAATCAATCTACGAGTCAATAATCAAGATATTACAGTTGATAATAGGTGGGTTGTCCCCTATTCGCCAATACTATCAAAAGCATTCAAAGCTCATATCAATGTAGAATATTGCAATTCTGTTAAATCGGTTAAATACATCTGCAAGTATATAAATAAAGACAGCGACATGGCTGTGTTTGGTGTTGCAGGGAACCGAAATGATGAAATAACATAATATCAAATGGGACGGTATATCAGTAGCAATGAGGCAGTTTGGAGAATATTATCGTTCCCAATTCATTATCGAAATCCGACAGTTATTCATTTGTCAGTACATTTGGAACATGGACAACGTGTATATTTCACAGTTGATACTGAACAGCAAATTGCAGAGCGACCACCATCAACTACATTATTATCGTTTTTCGAATTGTCTCAAAGTGATCAATTTGCTAAACCATTGCTTTATTCACAAGTACCAACATATTACACTTGGAATGGATCTGGAAAGAAATGGAACAGATATAAGCAAGGAAGACCAGTTCAAGGTTATGCTGGCATTTTTGAAAGTGATGTCATTGGACGTCTCTACACAGTGCATCGCGTCATGCTGAATGTTTTTATTTGCGTCTATTGTTGATTCATGCTCGTGGGCCTACATCTTTTTTGAGTTTGAAAAGAGTTAACGGCCTACAGTGTCACACTTTTCGTCAAGCATGTCAGGAATTGCATTTACTGGAAGATGATAATCAATGGGATGCGACACTTAGAGATGCATCAGCAATAGGTTCTCCTCATCAAATACGAACATTATTTGCTATTATTATTGCAACGTGTTTTCCATCTGATCCATTGCAATTATGGGAAAATTTTAAGGATTTTATGACCGAAGACATTTTGCATCGAATGCGACGAATTGCAGGAAATAACGATTTAATGATTACACTTGAAATGTTTAATGAGGCATTGATTATCATTGAAGATATTTGTTTGGTAATTGCAAATAAAGCATTGACACAATTGGGTTTGCCAGCTCCAAAGCGACCAATGCATGATGCATTCAATCAAGAAGTAAATCGTGAAAAACAATATGATTTGAATGAGTTGACCACATTTATAAACTTGAATTTGCATAAATTGAATCCAGAACAGAGACACGCATATGATACCATAATGGAATCAGTACGAAACGAAACTGGAGGAATGTTTTTTTTAGACGCTCCAGGAGGAACTGGCAAAACATTTCTGATTTCCTTGCTATTAGTGATTATAAGATCACAGAGTAATATAGCATCGGCACTTGCATCGTCTGGAATAGCAGCGATGTTATTAGATGGTGGTCGGACAGCCCATTCTGCACTTAAATTACCACTGAATATGAATGTATGTAAATGAAAATCCCACCTGTAATGTTTCCAAAAATTCGGGAATGGGCAAAGTCTTGCAACAATGCAAATTAGTAGTGTGGGATGAATGTACAATGGCCCATAAGAAATCAGTGGAAGCGTTAGACAGGACATTGCAAGACTTGCGTAGTAATGATCAACAGATATTTGGTGGCGCTTTGATTCTGTTGGCTGGTGATTTTCGTTAGAAATTGCCTGTGATTCACCGTTCAACAACAGCAGATGAATTAAAAGCATGTTTAAAGTCATCTTATTTATGGAGAAAGTACAAATACTCAATTTGACTACAAATGTGCGAGTACAAATTCAAAACGATCCATCGGCCGACACATTTTCAAGGCAACTGTTGGCAATAGGCAATGGTCGACTTGCTGTTGATCGTGAAACTGGCTTAATCACTTTACCAGATAACTTTTGTAATATTGCACCGACAAAAGAAGAACTGGTGTCAAGTGTTTTTCCAAATATTGCAGAAAATTATCGCAATCATAATTGGTTAGCTGAAAGAGCTATAATGGCCGCTAAAAATAAAGACGTTGGTCAAATGAATGCACATTTTAACCCATGTTCCTGGCGAGGTTGTAACATATCAATCAGTTGACACGGTTACGAATCAAGACGACGCTGAATCCGACAGAATTTTTGAATTCATTGGATTTACCCGGATTCCCACCTCATCGTTTACAACTGAAAGTGGGTGCTCCCATTATTATGCTTCGAAATATAAATCAACCACGATTATGCAATGGGACAAGATTAGCGGTTAAAAAGGTCATGAACAATTTGATCGAAGCAACAATTTTAAAGGGGAAGTTTAAAGGTGAAGATGTATTGATTCCACGAATTCCAATGATTCCATCAGATTTGCCTTTTGAATTCAAAAGACTACAGTTTCCAATACGTCTTGCATTTGCTATTAAGATAAATAAAGCGCAAGGGCAATCGTTGGAATTGTGTGGAATTGATTTAGAATATCCTTGCTTTTCACACGGCCAGTTATATGTTTCGTGCTCACGTCTTGGCAAGCCTTCAGTTCTCTTTATCTACACAACAACTAATGGCAAAACCAAAAATGTTGTCTTCGAAAGAGCTCTAAGATAGTTTAAGTGATACATAGTCTAAGATTGTAAGAAACTAGAATTAAAAGATGAATAATAGGGAACAAACCCAACTTTATTAAAAACAAGTGTGTTTCTTTTCTTATTTTGTTTTGCCGTGCGAAGCAGGCACCGGGCCCGCTAGTATATATATAAAAAAATAGTGAACTTGAGAAAATTATCTGCGGTCGGTTAATTCTCTTTTCGGGGTTTTTCGTACAAACATATATACTTATATGTATGTATATATACAGGAGTATATATATATGCACATACGGGCGCATATAAATATATTCAATATATACTGGAACAAATACCCAATCGACATTGGGTACAAATTATACAACAATAAATATAACAAAAAGGAATTTTATAAAATACAAAATTTGTACATAAGTATTGTCGCATATGTAGATACGCTCACTGCTTTAAAGTCCACATTGGCATATTTCCCGCAATACCCCTTGATTTTTGATCAACAAAAACAAGCAGGATTGTTTAAAAAACAAAAGCGTAATACATATGTACATACATGCATATGCAGTGATCTTTAATACGAGCGCTCAGTAGCACATAATAATTAAAATATCCGCTTATAGGTATACCCTATAGGACATTTGGACATAAAGCATATATAAAAGAAATATACACAGAAAAATAAAATACTTAAAATAATTTCCGGTCATTTAAAAAAAATAATAATAATTAAGTCAAATTTAAGTGATTAATTATTTATCGGGTGATTTTTTTGAGGTTAGGATTTTCATGCATTAGTATTTGACAGATCACGTGGGATTTCAGACATGGTGTCAAAGAGAAAGATGCTCAGTATGCTTTGACATTTCATCATGAATAGACTTACTAACGAGCAACGCTTGCAAATCATTGAATTTTATTACCAAAATCAGTGTTCGGTTCGAAATGTGTTTCGCGCTTTACGTCCGATTTATGGTCTACATAATCGACCAAGTGAGCAAACAATTAATGCGATTGTGACCAAGTTTCGCACTCAGTTTACTTTATTGGACATTAAACCAACCACACGAATGCGTACAGTGCGTACAGAAGAGAATATTGCGTCTGTTTCTGAGAGTGTGGCTGAAGACCGTGAAATGTCGATTCGTCGCCGTTCGCAGCAATTGGGTTTGTGTTATTCGACCACATGGAAGATTTTACGCAAAGATCTTGGTGTAAAACCGTACAAAATACAGCTCGTGCAAGAACTGAAGCCGAAAGATCTGCCACAACGTCGAATTTTCAGTGAATGGGCCCTAGAAAAGTTGGCAGAAAATCCGCTTTTTTATCGACAAATTTTGTTCAGCGATGAGGCTCAGAGAAATGGACCCGTAAGTTGGCCACCAAGATCATGCGATTTAACGCCTTTAGACTATTTTTTGTGGGGCTACGTCAAGTCTAAAGTCTACAGAAATAAGCCAGCAACTATTCCAGCTTTGGAAGACAACATTTCCGAAGAAATTCGGGCTATTCCGGCCGAAATGCTCGAAAAAGTTGCCCAAAATTGGACTTTCCGAATGGACCACCCCTAAGACGCAGCCGCGGTCAACATTTAAATGAAATTATCTTCAAAAAGTAAATGTCATGAACCAATCTAACGTTTCAAATAAAGAACCGATGAGATTTTGCAAATTTTATGCGTTTTTTTTTTAAAAAAAGTTATCAAGCTCTTAAAAAATCACCCGATATTTCATTTTAAAACTCTTATTAACTTAATATATCAATCCACTGATTCAAATTGTTTGTCGGTTTTATCGACACAGAATATTCCCACAGACAATTGGGACCCCATTTTGGGAAATATATGCACAGCTGCGTTACCAGAAAAATCGTTACTTTTGTGGGAGCAATCGCTCTCATCGCGAAGAAAGTGCCCAACGTGGCAGCAAATGAAAGAATTTCTTACTACCCAATACGAAATTGCAGAAAGGGTAGAAAAAAACTAGTCAGAACGAAAAACGTTCAAAACCACCTCAATAGAAGCTTCAATAGACCCCAAGCAAGTAGTCACAATAATTTAAATAGAAGCTTTTTTAAGAATCAATCGTTCACTTCCGAACAATATAAACAAACGTCATGCGAACTTTGTAGAGGAGGTCACAAGCTCAAATCTTGCGAAAAATTAAAAAAAATGAATGTTAGCGATCGAAACAATTTCGTAAGACCGAAAAAATTATGTACCAACTGTCTGTCACATGCGCATACGCTTAAAGATTGCGAAAGCAAATTTAATTGCGTCTACTGCCATAAAAGACATCATTCAATGTTACATATAACCAATTTTTCCAGCTCACCCACAAACAGCGCAAACGTAAAAAGAGCAACAGGTTTAGTTGCAACAACAAATTCTGAAAACTGCCAAGAAGCACCATGCTGCTCAAAGGCGTTGAATACCCAAACGCTACATAGCGAAAATCACAGCAGAGTACTATTACCCACAGCAGTTGTCTCCATCGAACATCGAGGAGAACTGTTTAAACTCAGAGCCTTAATAGACCAAAGATCACAACGATCATTTATAGCGTCTAGGGCGCAAAACAAGCTACAGTTGCCAACCAAACTGGCCAATTTTGAAATCACGGGAATGGGCGGAAGAGTTGTTCAAAACTCAAATAATATCTGCCCCATTACCCTCTTTTAACCCAAAGCGGATAAGCGCATACGAGCAGACGCTATTGTCTTACCGCAATTAACCAATATGCTCCCAAGCTGTCATATAAATAGCAAGCATTGGCAAAAGGTTTCACACCTAAAGCTAGCAGACCCAAACTTCAACACCCCGCTCAAATAGATCTTCTATTAGGCAGCGATCTCATACCACAGATAATACTCGAAGGTATTGAGAAAATCACAAATACACTTCTGGCGCAAAATACCATTTTCGGATGGGTCCTAAGTGGACTAGTTGCGGAACCAGTTACAACATTGACAACTCAAGCTGAGGAACTCTCAAACGAGTACCTCAATTCACAATTAAAAAAATTTTGGGAATTAGAAGAACTCCCCCCCATATCAGTCAAAACCCCCAAAGATCAGTATTGTGAGGATTTTTAAAAAGCCACAACTACTAGATCAGAAAACGGTCGGTACGTCGTACGACTACCACTTAAGCAACAATTTCCTAACACACTCGCCTTAGGTCACTCTCGCACCTCTGCAATACAGCAGTTTCTAAGTATGGGAAGAAACCTACTTAAAAAAGGTGAACTCAAATCTGAATATGATGGTGTGTTAGAAGAATACCTCCATTTCGACCACATGGAGGAAGTAACTCCAAGAGAGGAAATCGTCAATGGCAAATACTACTCCTTTTATCTGCCACATCACGCAGTAGTGACGCCAGACAAAATAAAACAAAAGTAAGAGTTGTTTTAATGCCTCGAAAACCACTAGTTCAGGGAATTCCCTAAATGATATTCTATTTACGGGACCCACACTCCAACCAGATTTAATGCTTTGGATATTAAACTGGAGTATGTTCAAATACGTATTCAATGGGGACGTGGAAAAAATATATCGGCAAATAGTCGTACATAAAGACGACCAAGATTTTCAACGGATTATGTTCCGAAGATCCCCCACAAGTCCTTTACGCGACTTCAAATTAAAAACAGTTACCTTTTTAACAGTAAGTTAACACTCCACGATTTGGCAGACAACACAAAGTCAGAATTTTCTCTGGCAACTGAAGTGTTGAAAACTCAAACGTATGTAGACGATATTTTGTCTGGAAGTCACACTCTTCCACAAGCATACGAGGTCTTATCACAGGTAATAAAAGCCCTCAAATCCGCAGGGTTTCCATTTAAAGAGATAACGGCAAATCACAAATCACTAAAAAATATTCCAAACGAAAATTTGTTGGACACTAATTTCCTTATATTCGAAAAGGAAAGTACAACAAAAACACTTGGTATCCAATGGAATGCGATATCGGACAAGTTCTCATACACGACAGAGTCCATATCCGCATTATCAGCCATAACGAAAAGACAGATTTTATCCTCGGTGGCAAAACTTTTCGACCCAGCAGGATAGCTTTCACCAATTATGATGCAAGCGAAAATCTTAATACAAGAACTATGGCTAGATGGAACCGACTGGGACGAACAAGTGAAACCTCTTCGCTTAGAAAAATGGTTCCAGTTCGCAAACAATCTGAATGATATTTCTCAGATTCAAACTCCGCGATGGGTAAATTTCTCCCCCGATCACAAAGTCGAATTACATGGCTTCTGTGACGCCTCAGAAAAGGCATACTGCGCTACTATCTATGTGCGCACGCAAAATGACACCACGCCCACAAGCCACTTATTAGTAGCAAAAGCAAAGGTGGCACCTTTGAAAACTATAAGTCTCCCACGACTTGAGTTATGTGTGCGCACTACTACTGTCAAAATTAGTAGCCATGGTGCAAATGCATTTAAATATGACAAAATGCAAACTATATATGTGGTCAGATTCCGAAATTGTACTAGCCTGGTTGGAAAAGCCATCACATGCATGGAAGATGTATATTTCTAACCGAACGTCTCAAATACTTGACCTAGTGGAATCAGCCACTTGGCGTCACGTAGCCAGTGCTGACAATCCTGCCGATCTAGGTACAAGAGGGTGCAAGCCACTGCACCTTGCCACCACCACCCTCTGGTGGAATGGCCCCCGATGGTTGATAGAATCTCCTTATGCTTGGCCACAATCCCCCATGCGCAACTTTATCGCTCCAGAAGGTCGAAAAATCGCCACCTTACACACATTATTGGATGATGCCGACATCCTTGAACGATTTTCATCGTTTCCAAAAGCTCGCAAGTAGTTGCTTATATGTTCAAATTTATCGAGCAACTCAAAAGCAAAGTAAAAGATCACGTAATTTCCCATGCAACAAAGTGACGCACCCAGAGATACAAAAGGCAAAGGTCGCACTAATTGCTTATACACAAGCGCGCTACTTCAGCCATGATATATCACTGCTAAGAGAATCGAAGCCAATTTATAGAAAGAGTTCACTCTTAGTTCTAAACCCATTTCTATGTTAAGGTCTACCACTCTCATGGAAGGCTATGTGGCTGTATTGGTATGTTTCACGACAAAGGCAGTACACCTTGAGCTATGTAGTAATCTGACGACGGACCACCTTTTCTCTCGGCATTTGCTCACTTCGTCGCTCGACGTGACTGCCCATCAAAAATCATGAGCGATAATAGCAAAACACTCATGGGAGCTCAACGAGCCACAGAAAAGCTATTTGTGGATTTTTTAAAACAAGTGTCACCCGACATCGTACAAAAGTACGCCCGTGAAGGTATCAATTGGCAATTCATACCCCTAAGCGCTCCTCATATGGGCGGTTTATGAAAATCTGCTGTGAAAAGCTTCAAATCCCATTTCAAACGAGTAGCTGGAAATCATTAATTCAATTACGAAGAGTTCACGACGTTATTAAATCGAATTGAAGCCGTTCTCAATTCACGGCCACTCACAGTACTATCGCAAGACCCCTCAGATTTCACCGCCTTAACTCCAGGGCATTTTCTAAAAGGAGGACCCATCCTGGTCATTCCTGAGCCAGGCGTGGAGTAGCTATCTCTATTAAATCGATGGGAACGAATTAAAATTCTCCATCATGATTTCAGCCGCCGATGGAAGGACTAATACATAAAGGATCTCCACAAAAGATACCGCTGGAAGACTCCTGAACAAGCGCCTAAACTTGGAGACTGTGTCCTTATTTATGATGATTTTCTACCCCCTACCGAGTGGCGGCTAGGCCGCATAGAAAAGCTACATTATGGCTCCGACGGTCACATACGGGTCGTGGATCTCCGTACGCAAAACGGAACACTAACCAGACCACTCGTGAAGCTGTGCTTTTTACCAACCACGGACTACCGCGAATCCGAAAACCGAAAAAACCGAACCGATAATATCGCGATATAATAAAATCACTAAATTAAATAATAAAACGAGAAATACGCTAATAACAAACCGCAAAAAAAATAATAAACCGTCGAAAACTAACAAAAACGGTCGCTCAATACGACGACCCATTCATGCCACATATCGTGGCACGATGGCTCATATCTCATTGTACGATAGATTAATAATCAACAATCTTTTCTATACAGATTGGTATAGAGGTAGATACGCCAGTTACAACCACGCCAACCGCTTGGGCTACCAACACGAGGGCTGCGCCAAATATGCCACAGGCCGTATCACACGCTGCTACATCGCAGCGCAGCACGCAAATTGAATCGGCTACCCATCCATCGCGGCCGCATACCCCGATTCCAACACGCAGCTCGTGGCGCACCCCAGCGGAGCGGAACTTCATTGCGGCGTCGACAGCCTGGGCCACCACCTCGTCGATCTACGGGTCTGAGCAGCGTTGTGGTAACGCTGCAACAGCTGCAGCGCCTTTTAGGCTAAACAGTCATGTAGGCGGCCGGGATGGCTAAATGAGCACCTGACCCCCCTCTTAATATAATACTCCTACACCCCGCACATACACACCATACTCAACACGACTACACCATCTATATCATCCACACATCATAAGCAACACATCTACACCATATTCATCATCCACACCTCACAGTCAACACACCTGCATCATATACACCACACACGAGGACCCCGGACACAATGGACAAAAGGGACTGACGGACGGCGCCGAGCCTCTTTCGTGTACGATCCGCGCGCATATACATACGTATCGTCAGTCCGCTACGAGTTTTTTATAACGATTTTCCCGCTTTTATTCGATATTGAGCAGAGTCGAGGCCAAAGCATAGGTGAGTTGCCGCGAGTTTTTTATAACGATTTTCTACCCGGGCTAAGCGCCATGAAACCTCCACATTTCCAGGTAATTCATATAGATCGAAAGGTATTGTCCACCTTTGTTTTGAACTTATACACTCCTACTTTACCTTGTACTTTCATGTTTTCTATAATTTCACCTTCAGGGACATTATTGAGGCATGGTGCAAATATTGTAATTTGGAAAAGTTAAGATTATCTTTAAAGTTAAGATTATCTTTAAAGTTAACTTTCACTTCACATATTCCATTCATTCACTTTGTAGCTAAGGATTTTTGTGCAATTGGTGGATTTTTCAGTAGTTACTAGTAAGAATTCTTCGTTAACTTTGGCATCCCTATGGTAAGCGAAAGGGGTGATCTGTTACTTTTTCTAAGACATCCCCGTGTTAATTTTCATCAATCGGAGTAAGCGATACAATAATGCTGCATCGTTTACCTCGCTGTCTTACCAATGTCTGCCATATCCCGCTGGGGAATAGTCTGAAAATACGTCCACTCGCGATGAGTATCAGTCGGAGACTGAACTTCCGGAATTATAGTTCTGGGATTGTATATAATATTTTTTGTCTGTGTTAAGTAATCTAAATTTTGTTTAAGAGCATTAATTTCTACGCTCAAGTTAGCCATATTTTCATTTAGTTATCAATAATTCACTATTCTGGTTGCTTACGGTTATTTACTTTAATTTGTTTGATTAAATGGTCCAGTTTGTTGTTTTTTTCAAGAGTTTTCTTACGAATAATAACGAATTTAAAGTTATTTATTTATGTTTTTATTTGATTTATTATTATTATTTTTTTTTTTTATTTTTTTTGTTAGTTTTGAGAACGCTTTGCCCTAATGTGATTTTCTCTACACTTTTCACTGTAATATAAACCTTCGTACAATAAAATGCTGGATTTTTTTTCATTAAATGTGTACTTATAAAATCTTCTTATATAACTTAGTATATAACAGGTAAGAGAAGGCTAAATTCGGGCGCAAAAAACCATTTATACTCTTGCAACTTGCAAGAATCAAAACCAGAGAAATACTTTAAGGTCTAAGACCAATCATATAGAGTAAAGTTAGCTGGATGTTCGAAAATTTTTAAATTAGTTATATAGCCAAGTTTGGAGGATGGAGTCATGTGTAGAAGTTCACACAAGTGAGGAAAGTTTTCTGATTGTCTTTCACTTGAGACTGGCTACAAACCATTCCTTTATATATGATTCAAGCAGCTTACGACTTCTGGTCCTAGACCAAGTATCTTCTGGGTAGCCAAAGAACAGCCGTTTGAAGCGAGCATAACTAAGAAGGCAAAACTTTCCATCCACAGGGTTGTGCGCTAGGTTTGGAACCCGCCACGTAAAAAACTCCCCCCATGAAAAAGTTTACCTAAACAGTCTCGCCCCTTTTGATTATGACGATTTGAGGGAATGCACTTGGAATGACCGGTCCCTTAATTGGAAAGGTTCCGCTGCCTAGCTGGTTGATCTCTCGGTAAAGTGAAGGCTGACATCCCCACCGCCCAAGAAATGCGATGGACGGAACAAGGACTGAGGCGGGTAGCTCCTTGTGGTATTTACTAAAGTAACCATATAAAGCAGCCCAAATATGGTATGGGATTTGTGGTAGGATAGAGACTCCGTCGCCGAGTACTGTCACTTACCCCGTTGAACGTTTAGCCAAAATCCGCACCAAAGCGGAGTTCTTCAACATATCGGTGATTTGCGCCCACGCCCCTACGGAAGAGAAGGACGATGTGATCAATGTTGCCTTGTATGAGCTGGCCCTGCCAGGATGTTAAAATCGTGCTTGGCAACTTTAACGCCAGGATGGGCAATGAAGGTCTCTCTGGCACAACAGTCGGTAAGTTCCAGATCCCAGCATAGAAAAATTTATCAAGGTACCTGACTGTCTGTGGATCGAAAAAACACCAATCAGATCGATCATGGTGTAATAGACGGTAGACACGTCTCCAGGGTTTCAGACGTGCGAACGCTATGAGGTCCTAACATCGAATCGGACCGCAGAAAACCGCACGTCAACAAATACAAGGAAGGTTTGAAGTCAAGAAGCTGCAATCACAACGCATATACAAATGATTTTCTACTCGACTTGCACTCCTGCTCTCGGAAAGCACTTGCGAACAACTCGATATAAGGGATATGTGGGTCGGCATTTCAAACACATTACGTAAAGCTGCAAAGGAAACCATTGGTTTTCAGAGAATGCAAACGAACAGCTGGTACGATTAGGAGTGCCGTGTCGGGGCGGAGAGAAAGCAGACTGCCTCGCAACGTTACAATCGACCACAACACGTGTGGGATGCGATACATACCGACAGTTGAAAAAGGAATCGAGATGCATTTTCAGACAGAATAGAAAAGAGACCGAAATGCGTGAGTATGAAGAGCTTGTCAGGCTGGCCGACAGGAGAATTTCTCGAAAATTCTACACAAAAATGCGGTGACAAACAGAAGGTTCCAAGACTGGAACATAAATTGTAGAAACCACAAAGGTGAACTAGTAACCGATGCTCAGAGCATACTAAAATTATGGAAGGAACACTTCTCTAGCTCGCTGAATGGCAATGAAAATATAACGTCAGGAGATGGCGAACCCGATTCCTTAATAGATGACGATGGAGCAGACGTTTAATTACCCGACCATGAAGAAGTTCCAATAGAAATTATCCGTCTGAAGAACAAAGCGGCGGGGCCGAAGAAATACCGGCCGAGCAATTCAAACACGCCGGCGAAGAACTGGTAAATAACATGCAGCAGCTTCTTTGTAAAATATGGTCGGACGAAAGCATGCCCAGCGATTGGAATTTAAGTGTACTCTGCCCAATCCACAAAACGGAAGAGCCCACAATCTGCGCCAAGCTCCGTCAGGATCGGAAAGAACCTCTCCGAGCCGTTCGATACCAAACGAGGTTTCAGACAAGGCGGCTTCCTATCGTGCCACTTCTTCAATCTGCTGCTGGAAAAAATAATTCGAGATGTACAACTTAATCGATCAGTAACAATCTTCTATAATAGACTACAGCTGCTGGCATATGTCAATGATTGTGAAATGCGAAAAGATGTATGGTACTTTGCGTGTTGGCCACGGCGAATATCGCATGAGCTTTACGAGATATACAACGACATTGACGTAGTTCAGCGAGTTCAAGTGATAGTGGTTGCGCTGGCTGGGTTATGTCGTATGTATGTACAAAAACACTCCAGCTCTGAAAGTGTACACTGCAATACCCGGCGGGAGAACAGAGGAAGAGGAAGACCTCCACTTCGTTTGAAAGACCAGTCCACCTGGTTTCGCTTGGTATTTCCATTTGGTGCCACGTTGCGAAAAGAAGAAACGACTGGCGGGCTGTTGATAACTAGGCTATAATCGCGTAGGCGGTGTTTACGCCAGTAAAGAAGAAGAAGAAAGTAAAATTTATGCTAAAATTTATCAATTATAAGCAGAAAGATACACTGTTATGAGTAAAACACACTCTCTTATTTTCATTGAGATAACTCACATATTGGCCGACATATGCGGTATAAAATCACGTGGAAGTTCGAAAATCTTTATATTCAGTATATCGATATATTTATCGATGTCTCCGAATAATTATATGGATATTCTGGCCTAACATTATAAGCAATGCTAACCTCTGGACCGTAACTAAACAGCTACCGATCCATATCGAAATTCGACGTCGTAAATAGAAATGAATTGGCAACACTCTGCGAAAGAATCACGATGACATCAGCAGAACAGCGCTAGTTTGGAATCCGCAAGGAAGCCGAAGACTCGGGAAACCAGCCAACACTTGGAGACGGGAAGTCGAAGCAGAAGCACAGAGAGTGGTTATTCTTGGAGAGAAATTAAATTCATAGCTTTAAATAAAATTAATTATCATTTGTTTATTGAGGCCCTATGTTCCACCTAGAAAATATTTATCGGATTGAATCCGTTTTCGACATACAGACTTACCATTATAAGGGAGATATTATCCCTTAATTTTGTATATATATATCTTATATTAATCTTCATTTTCAATCAAAAGTCAACTATAGGTACCGGTGTCTAAACATTCGGTACTTAGGGGCTGGAACAGTTTTAATTGGATTTAAAAAAATTTTGGTCAGAAAATGGCACACACTATAGACATTTTTGTTCATTTTCACAATTTGTATAAGGAATGTAAAATTAATGCTACGTACAAAGTTTTGTCGAAGTCGTTAGGTCGGGTCCCGAGATATTTCATCAAAACGTGGTCGGAGCCACGCCTATCATCCAATTTTTTCATCGGTTGTCATAAAGCTCTTTCAACCATCTCAGTGGTAAAATTTAATGTCTCTGACGTATTTGGTTATTGATTTATTGCGCTTTTAGTAGCGGGATATCCTCCGATCCACTTTCATACTGCAGGTAGAAGTTCTTATAATATTTGTACTCAGCAAAATTGGTTGTTGTAGCTTAAGTGGCTTAGGAGATATGTACATTAAGCTTTTTAGAGAGCGGGGCCACGGCCTCATTTTCAAAAATATGTTTTCACAGATGCCCCTTGATACTGCGATTCTCTGTACCGAATTATAGTTTTACATCTTAATTTCGTGCTTAGTTAAGGGCCTTTATATGTTTTTAGTTAATGGCAGTGGCAGTAATTCCAATACGCCCATCTACGAACTCGAAATCGTTTTTTTTTTCTATTTCGAGATATCTCAATTTTTACTCAAGTTACAGCTTGCACCGACGGACGGACAGACAGGCAATCACCCGGACTTAAACCTTTCTCGTCACCCTGATAATTTATATATACTATATAACTCGCTATACTATATATATCGCTTAGTTTTCACTGTACATATACTTGTATATATTTCTAATTTTAATTAATAAATATTTTCATATATTGATGAACTTACATCTGCAAGCCTTACAATGTAATTGATGCTATTTCCGGACGTCATTCGGTTGTCTTCTTATACCTTTGTGGTTTAGCTTTTTCGCACTGGTATCTGTCGAATTTCGAAATTTAAATCGAATAAACAAGTTCGGGGAGCGGTTGCTAGAATTCGTTGTTGGGCGTTTTATTATCACTTGAATCCAGTTTGTTTTATTTAGTTCAATTGCATTATACATACTTTTAATTACTTTTACACTTGTAATTGATATGTGAAATTGTGTAAACATCTGTTGAGCAGTTTTTAGTTATCTTCTCCACATTTAGGAGTTACAGTCTCGATTTGTTTTATTTTATTTGCCACGCATTCTTCTAAATGTTTCCTCACACTTCCATCCACCCGTTGTCTACATAGTTAACGTAATTGCTTACTTTTTATGTCTTCTCTTAAATTAATTTTTTACACAACTCTAGCTTTTGCTGATATTTATGTATTTTTATTACGGGTAATATAGCTATATATTTATATTTTCTTGCTACTTTTTTTAACACTTTTCTCTAACCCAGTCCTACGTGGGGCGCCAATTAAATTCTTCTTTTAAAATAGATATAATAAAAAATATATTTTTATAGCCTATAGCTATTTTTTCAAATCTTTTATCTTTGGTGATTTATACAGTAAACAATTATAATAGGCAAACTTGCCTTTTATTGCACAAGACGTGTTGAGCTTATAACTAAATGAAATATTAGAATATTGAAATGCGCTTATTCGCAACTTAAGTAAACATCATATCTAATTAAGTCGTGGGTTAGAGGCTGTTGTGTGGCCTGCAGATGCAGTTAACTGTTTCTACATATGTATTCGCCGTTAGGTGGCCGCGTCAGGGCTCGTGTTAACTTGCACATGGTTTTGTATATTTATATAATATATTCTGAAGTATGATTCGAGAATGGATTGCAAACCGTTTGTGTCACGGTGTGAAAATCGAAAGGCAGCCATTCCGGTTTGACTAATACTATTTGATTGGGTGGGTGGTGATAAACATGGGTTTAAATGTTAAGTGAGAGGTTTAATTCACCTCAATAGCGACAATTTTTTTTTTTTTGCCGAAGCCATTAGGGGCCTATACCAGGGAAACTCATGAAAAATTATGCGCTTTTCGTGATTTTTTTTAAAAGGAAGTACTCGATTGCATGTTTCGAACTTCTTTCGACGTACTTAATAAGGTATATTATATTGCAAAAGAACGGAGTAATGTGCTGTCTTCGGAGGTGCAAAAAAAAAAGAAAATGCTCCAACTGCTGACACCATCCGGCTGAATGAGTAGCTGAAACAAACAAATTCAGGTCATTGATGTTGAAGGTATTTCGTATACAATGACCTACGAATTGGAAAAATTACAAATATCAACAAAATGGTGTAAATTTGAAAAAAAAATTCATTTTTTTAAGTAAAACATGGTGGTTTTTCTAAATTGACAATTTTTAACCTATCAAAAAGATCGTTGGTCATTGTATAGTAAATGTATTCAACAATACTCAGTTTTAATTTGAAGTCGATCGGTTAATTTCTCGTTGAGTTTTGATGTCAGTAATTTAAAAAAAAAAATTTTTTTTTTTGCTATCCAAAAACTATTCAAGATAAGTCCTTGCCAATTTCACAGGATATTTTTGAAAATATAAACTATCGAAAAAGCAATTTTTTTTTTTTTGAAAGTGTCACACTGGTATAGCCCCTTAAGCCAGGAATAGGTTTACTCTGAGGAAAAAAATTTTTCATGATTTCCTGCGCCTTACCGACAGAGCTACGGTGGTTTCAATGATCTGTTGGCTTCAATTATTGAAACAACTCAATCTTATATGGATACATAGCTAAATCCCACTACGAAATTCGCCATGCTGACCCATCTGTTCAGAACGGAGCTAAACCGACTAATTCGGATTAATCCAATAAATGCCTGTACGGCAGAAACATATCCATCACTTCGGGCTTTTCTGTGACGGTAGCACACTAACGTGAAGACTATAATACAGTAATACCCCGACTTACGCTACCCCGTTTTACGCGAATTCGAAGATACGCGGTTTTTCATTTTGATTGCCGCGCGCATCGGCTCTCTCGCTCCGCCCACTCAGTGTTCAATTTGCGACAGGTTTAAACGTGTTCCGCGTGAAATTGTTTTAAGTGCGCAGTGCATTTTACTTTTAATTTCTAATTATGTCGTCTAAAAGAACGAAAAATTAGTCATTTGAGCCTAACAAGAAAAGAAAAACACTGTCTTTGGAATGCAAACTGAATATAATTAAAGACTTTGAAACAAAAATGAAAATTTGTGAATTGGCAAAGAAATTTGACCTACCGGAATCAACAGTCCGAACGGTTGTAAAAGGTAAAGAAAAAATTATGACCGCTGTGAAAGACTCTCAATCTTTGAATTCAAGTATCATCCGTAAGCGTCACGGTATTATCGCACAGATGGAAACATTGCTACAGTCATGGTGTGATAATCAAGTAAGAGTGAAAAATTGTCCTGTTGATCAAAATACAGTGTGCTTTCAAGCAAAGCAGATTTTTGAAAAACTAAAAGAAGAAGCTGGGGAGGCGGCTGAAAATGAAGTGTTTAAAGCTAGTAACGGCTGGTTCAGCCGATTTAAGTGTCGTTGTAATTGGCATAGCATCGCAGAGAGTGGAGAAGCGGCAAGCGCTGATAAAGAAACTGCATCTCTCTATCCAGAAAAACTCAAAACAATGATAGATGAAGGTGGCTACACTAGTCAAACTATTTTCAACGTAGATGAAACAGGTCTTTTTTGGAAGAAAATGCCTAAAAGAACTTTTATTGCGCGTGAAGAGAAAACTTTTCCAGGTTTTAAAGCCGCCAAGGATCGATTAACACTGATGGTTGGTGCGAATGCAGCTGGAGATTGTAAATTAAAACCTCTGTTAGTTTATCGCTCAGAAAATCCAAGAGCCTTAAAAAATAAATCTAAAGCTGGTTTGCCTGTCATTTGGAAGTCTAATGCAAAAGCTTGGGTGACAGCTTCTCTTTTTGAAGACTGGTTTGGCCATCATTTTATTCCTGAAGTTGAACGTTACTGCCGATTAAAAGAAATCCCATTTAAAGTGATGCTACTAATTGATAATGCGCCAGGTCATCCTCCCGCAACTCTAATTAATTTTGATCCACGTGTGGAAGTTGTATTTTTGCCACCAAACACTACCAGCTTGCTTCAACCAATGGACCAGGGAGTCATTAAAACATTTAAAGCTTACTACACAAGGCGGTCATTTGCACATCTACATGAAGCTATGAGACAAAACAATGAGCTTTCTGTTAAAGACTTTTGGAAGCAATTCAATGTTTTAGATGCTGTAAGAATTATTGGACAATCTTGGAATGAGGTTTCACAAAAAACTCTCAATGGTGTCTGGAAAAAACTGTGTCCATTTTTTTTCACCTCTGAAACCCAAGGAGAAACCATTTCAGATCCTGAACAAATCGATAGCATAATAGATATCGATATCGCCAAGCAATTAAATTTAGAGGTCGATAATGATGACGTTCAAGAATTGCTAGATTCACACAATCAAGAGCTAACAATTGACGAGGTTATAGAAATGCGTAAGTATCTGAGCAAGATATTGACCAAACTGATTCGCTAGACCCAGTTGAATCGGTAAATCAAATGACAATTGCAAACTTAACAGAAGGGCTCAATTCAATTGAAAAGGGGTTACAAATTTTAGAAAAAATTGATTCTAATGAAGAACGCATTCCTACTACAAAACGAGGGATAAAAAAATTACTGGTATGCTACGAGGAAATTTTACGTGAAAAGAAGAAAAATTTAACCTGTCAGGCAACACTGTTAGAATATATGAAGCCTTCGACATCAAAATAACTTCGGTTTAGCTTACTTTATTCATAACAATGTAATATTTTTTTATTATCCTACACTTTATTAAACATTTTTCTTCTAAATTATTGTTTTCTTTAAACTCTGGTCCCGATTAAACAAACTTTATATGTATTTCTATGCAACGTTGAACCCCGACTTACGCGAATTCGACTTACACGGCAACCGCTCGGACCCACCTATCGCGTAAGTCCGGGGTATTACTGTATTACATTTTTCGAATTTTGAAATTAGGCGTTGAGTAGCGCGCACAGAAGGAGCATTCCGGTGACGTTTTTTTGCGCGAAGAGTTCTGACAGTAGTCACCGCAGCACGCACTTTTGCGTAATAATCTTGGACAATTTCCAAGCATTGTACCAAAATTAAACGTGACATGATGTTATTGCAAACCGCACTGAACACACGGACAAATCTAAACACAAATCCCTATGCAAAAGATTTATAAACAGCAAAATTGGTTGTTGTAGCTTAAATAGTTTAGGAGATACATATGTACATTAAAATTTTTAGAGAGCGGGGCCCAGGCCACATTTTCAAAAATATGTTTTCACAGATGCCCCTTGATAAAGCTGTGAAAATCAGGTAATCGCCATTAGTACCAGTATAGAGTGCGTTAAGGTACAAATATGTTGGTAGAGAACATTCGTTATGAACGAGCCTTATTTTTTTCTGTTTGGTTAGCGAGACATCTGTCAAACCTATTAATGATTTAATTCAATTAAAATTAAGAGAAAAACAAGTGAAGGCTTCATCAAACTAGAATCCACTGTTTCAAATTGTTTGTCGGTTTTATCGATTCAAAACATCTCCACAGATAGCTGGGACCCTATTCTGGTAAATATAGCATTATCAGAAAAATCGCTACTTTTGTGGGAGCAATCGATCTCATCGCGAAGAAAATGCCCAACGTGACAGCAAATAACATAATTTCTTACTACCCAATATGAAATTGCAGAAAGTGTAGACAAAAAACTAGTCAAAACGAAAAACTTTCAAAACGACCTAAATAGAAGCTTCAATAGATCCCAAGCTAGTGCCAACAATAATTTAAATAGAAGAGTCAATCGTTCATATCCCAACAGTATAAACAAATGTCATGCGAATTGTGTAGAGCAGGCCACAAGCTCAAATCTTGCGAGAAATTCAAAAAATTTATTATTAGCGAACGAAACAATTTCGTAAGAAAGAAAATACTTTTTTTGTAGGTAACGTTAAGAAAACACAGGAAAACACTAAAAGAGAAGCTGCAGGAGAAGTGGCAGTTAACAACACCCGTTGAACTTGAACTCTTATCTGTTTCAATCCCTTAATTTTTTAAATTCTCAATAAAAATGTAACTGAAACGAAACTTCATCACTACTATTCCCCTATAATTTTTTTACTCAGCTAGATTCATAGATATGGTCCATACGAATCTTTTTTCGCCCCAATCACAGCAACAATAGCAGTTTCACTGGATCGAAATTTTCTAACAGTGGAATTAGCAGTCACCGAACTCTCTTTTTCATAGAAATACCAAGTTTGGAAACAAAGTATTACTACTCTAAAATTTTTGAAAATAAAATACAAGTATTTTTTTACATTATCAATCCAATTGCAATATTGCGGCGCAATTTAAAGTGTTAAAGGAATAAAAAAATTAACCGAATATTAAATTTTTGATTTCTACTTTTTTTTTTCTTTACTGGCGTAGACACCGCTTACGCGATTCTAGCCGATTTCGCTACAAGGCGCCAATTGGAAATGCCAAGCGAAGCCAGGTCCTTCTCCACATGGTCTTTCTAACGGAGTGGAGGTCTACCTCTTCCACTACTTCCCCTTGGCGGGTAGTGCGTCTAATACTTTCAGAGTTGGAGTGATTTCGTCCATACGTACGACATGATCTAGCCAGCGTTGCCGCTGGCTCTTCATTCGCTGAACTATGTCAATGTCGTCGTATAACTCATAAAGCTCATCGTTCCATCGAATGCGATATTTGCCGTGGCCAACGCACAAAGGACCATAAATCTTTCGCAGAACCTTTCTCTCGAAAACTCGCAACGTTGACTCATCAGTTGATGTCATCGTCCATGCCTCTGCACCATAAAGCAGGACGGGAATAATGAGTACTTATAGAGTTTAATTTTTGTTCGTCGAGTGATGACTTTACTTCTCAATTGCATACTCAGTCCAAAGTAGCACCTGTTGGCAAGAGTTTTTTTGCGTTGGATTTCTAGGCTGACATTGTTGTTGCTGTTAATGCTGGTTCCAAGATAGACGAAATTATCTACAACTTCGAAGTTATGAATGTCAACATTGACGAGAGAGCCAAGTCGTGAGTGCGACGACTGTTTGTTTGATGACAGGAGATATTTCGTCTTGGCCTCGTTCACTGCCATACCCATTTGCTTTGCTTCTTTATCCAATCTGGAGACGCGAGTGTTGATTATCAATATCATCGGCATACACCAGCAGCTGTACACTCTTATAAAAGACTAGCGGGCCCGGTGCCTGCTTCACACGGCAAAACAAAATAAGAAAAGAAACACACTTGTTTTTAATAAAGTTGGTTTTGTTCCCTATTATTCATCTTTTAATTCTAGTTTCTTACAATCTTAGACTATGTATCACTTAAACTATCTTAGAGCTCTTTCGAAGACAACATTTTTGGTTTTGTCATTAGTTGTTGTGTAGATAAAGAGAACTGAAGGCTTGCCAACACGTGAACACGATACATATAACTGGCCGTGTGAAAAGCAAGGATATTCTAAATCAATTCCACACAATTCCAACGATTGCCCTTGCGCTTTATTTATCTTAATAGCAAATGCAAGACGTATTGGAAACTGTAGTCTTTTGAATTCAAAAGGTAAATCTGATGGAATCAAAACATCTTCACCTTTAAACTTTCCCTTTAAAATTGTTGCTTCGATCAAATTGTCCATGACCTTTTTAACCGCTAATCTTGTCCCATTGCATAATCGTGGTTGATTTATATTTCGAAGCATAATAATGGGAGCACCCACTTTCAATTGTAAAAGATGAGGTGGAAATCCGGATAAATCCAATGAATTCAAAAATTCATTCGTCTTGATTCGTAACCGTGTCAACTGATTGATATGTTACAACTTCGCCAGGAACATGGGTTAAAATGTCTGCATTCATTTGACCAACGTCTTTATTTTTAGCGGACAGTATAGCTCTTTCAGCTTACCAATTATGATTGCGATAATTTTCTGCAATATTTGGAAAAACACTTGACACCAATTCTTCTTTTGTCGGTGCAATATTACAAACGTTATCTGCTAAAGTGATTAAGCCAGTTTCACGATCAACAGCAAGTTGACCATTGCCTATTGCCAACAGTTGCCTTGAAAATGTGTCGGCCGATGGATCGTTTGAATTTGTACTCGCACATTTGTAGTCAAATTGTCATCTGCTGTTGTTGAACGGGGAATCACAGGCAATGTCTGACGAAAATCACCAGCCAACAGAATCAAAGCGCCACCAAATATCTCTTGATCATTACTACGCAAGTAAATGCAATGTCCTGTCTAACGCTTCCACTGATTTCTTATGGGCCATTGTACATTCATCCCACACTATTAATTTGCATTGTTGCAAACCTTTGCCCATTCCCGAATTTTTGGAAACATTATAGGTGGGATTTTCATTTACATACATTCATATTCAGTGGTAATTTAAGTGCAGAATGGGCTGTCCGACCACCATCTAATAACGTCGCTGCTATTCCAGACGATGCAAGTGCCAATGCTATATTACTCTGTGATCTTATAGTCGCTAATAGCAAGGAAATCGGAAATGTTTTGCCAGTTCCTCCTGGAGCGTCTAAAAAAACATTCCTCTAGTTTCGTTTCGTACTGATTCCATTATGGTATCATATGCGTGTCTCTGTTCTGGATTCAATTTATGCAAATTCAAGTTTATAAATGTGGTCAATTCATTCAAATCATATTGTTTTTCACGATTTATTTCTTGATTGAATGCATCATGTATTGGTCGATTTGGAGCTGGCAAACCCAATTGTGTCAAAGCTTAATTTGCAATTACCAAACAAATATCTTCAATGATAATCAATGCCTCATTAAACATTTCAAGTGTAATCATTAAATCGTTATTTCCAGCAATTCGTCGCATTCGATGCAAAATGTCTTCGATCATAAAATCCTTAAAATTTTCCCATAATTGGAAAACATGTTGCAATAATAATAGCAAATAATGTTCGTATTTGATGAGGAGAACCTGTTGCTGATGCATCCCTAACTGTCGCATCCCAGTGTCTATCATCTTCCAGTAAATGCAATTCCTGACATGCTTGTCGAAAAGTGTGACACTGTAGGCCGTTAACTCTTTTCAAATTCAAAAAAGATGTAGGCCCACGAACATGAATCAATAATAGATTCAAATAAAAACATTCAGCATGACTGGGATGCACTGTGTAGAGACGTCCAATGGTATCACTTTCAAAAATGTCAGCATAACCTTGTACTGGTCTTCCTTGCTTACGTCTGTTCCATTTCTTTCCAGATGCATTCCAAGTGTAATATGTTGGTACTTGTGAATAAAGCAATGGTTTAGCAAATTGATCACTTTGAGACAATTCGAAAAACGATAATAATGTAGTTGATGGTGGTCGCTCTGCAATTTGCTGTTCAGTATCAACTGTGAAATATACACGTTGTCCATGTTCCAAATGTACTGACAAATGAATAACTGTCGGATTTCGATCATTGCTACTGGTATACCTTCCCATTTGATATTATGTTATTTCATCATTTCGGTTCTCTGCAACACCAAACACAGCCATGTCGCTGTCTTTATTTATATACTTGCAGATGTATTTAACCGATTTAACAGAATTGCAACATTCTACATTGATATGAGCTTTCAATGCTTTTGATAGTATTGGCGAATAGGGGACAACCCACCTATTATCAACTGTAATATCTTGATTATTGACTCGTAGATTGATTAATTTGCCATTATCATCTGTTGAGCGTCGGCGATACAATGGGTAACCATCATTTCCATTAATTGTCTCGGAAATTAAATCTCTGTGATACCGCTTCGGGCATTTCCCATCTTTCATACATGGCGAATTAATATTTAGAACACCACATGGTCCATGAATCATACAACATCAAATAAACCTGGATCGATTTCCTGATCAGGAATTTCTGCTGAGATGATGTCATCTGTTTGGTCGCTTGTTATTTTGTTGACTAACCATACCAAAATATGGGCATGTGGTAATCCTCTCTTATGACATTCCACCGAATACATCCAACATCGAACTTCGCCGAAAACTTGACGTTTAACAATAAAATCCATCAATGACTTCAGCTTCTGTCTAAGTACTCGTGCAGTAATGTCGTTACGGTCTGTAGAAGATTGCCCTTCATATAAATATTGCTTGATTTCGTCCCATTGTTGATTACATGTAAATGTAATAAACAAATCTGGTAGACCATACAAACGAACATAGCAAATGGCATCTTGTGCATATTCATGCATGTGCCTTGGACTGCCTCTGTAATTTGCTGGTAAAATAACAACTTGTCCAACATTGTCAACATTTCCATCATTATTGAGATGTACATACGAGTATATATTCTTCTGATCGCAACTTCCGTTGATTGAATCGAATAAAGTTCAAACGCTCTGTTTCTATCTTTGCATACATGTCTAAGACAAATTGATGAAAGAGTCTCTGACATTTCAAAATATGATTTTCCTGATTTTGTCGTATCATAATTCTATGTGCATAATAGTTCATAGCGCTGACATTTTTATTGACTTCACGTTCTGAAGAGAAAAAAAACAAATGGAAATTTAAATCATTTCATACTAATTCTTGTTAAACAAAATTGGAAGAGTATATTAAATACATCAAGCACTCACGTGGATTTGCGGGATCTACCATTTTTAAATTAATAGAGTATCCATCTTCACCCCGACAAAACAAAATTGGGTACTGTAGGACATCGTAAGAGCGATGTGTTTCACAAACACGTTGTAATTGATTATTTCTTCTACGCAATATAATGTAACGTGATTGAAACTCATCGCCGACAATCACCTCAGCAACTTCATTATTTATAGGTGCATTAAATCTTCGTTCGTGTTCTCCAATTGGTCTTCTATCAGCACGAATCACGATTTTATGATCATCAGACGGCATCTGATCAAGTGCTGTCCGAAAAGTATTAATCAAATCATAATGTTCATAAAACAATGCTTGCAATTCACGTATTATTATTCTTCTAGCACTTGTGAATATTGAACAACGTGCACCTACTTCTTTTTCATTGTTGCCAAGGAAGTAGATTTGCAAGAACTGGCGGTTTGCATCTGGAAATGGCAATAATCAACCAATCTTATAAAAATTTGCCCTTGTATCTGAAATTGTGAGGCAAAATAAGATTGGTTAGAACTTGTGAAAAGTTCTGAAATGTCGCTGTATGCTTCATTCGAAATTCCCAGAGCCGAAATTACCTTAAATGTCGGCATGAAATTATTTCGTATTACATTCGTCGCTCTAAAGGAAGTCATTTTAAAGCACGAATTATACATTTGGATATTATCCAAAAAATGTTTCGATTGCGGCGTTGTTCCTGAAATTAATGTTGCCAATGGTTCCGATTGGTATTGTAATTCTGGTAATCTCACTTGTGCACGTGTAAGCCATAAATAAAGATATTAAAGTGAAATTTGGCACAAAGGATCGCATTAGGGAGGGGCATATTTGGATTTAATTTTTTTTGAAAAGTGGGCGTGGCCCCGCCCCTACTAAGTTTTTTGTACGTATCTCGGAAACAGCTATAGCTATGTCAACCAAACTCTACAGAGTCGTTTCCTTCAGGCATTTCCATATACAGTTCAAAAATAGAGGAAATCGGATAATAACCACGCCCACCTCCCATACAAAGGTTATGTTGAAAATCACTAAAAGTGCGTTAACCGACTAACAAAAAACGTCAGAAACACTAAATTTTACGGAAGAAATGGCAGAAGGAAGCTGCACCCAGGATTTTTTTAAAAATTGAAAATGGGCGTGGCGTCGCCCACTTATGGACCAAAAACCATATCTCAGGAACTACTCCACCGATTTCAATGAAATTTGGTATATAATATTTTCTTAACACCCTGATGACATGTAAGAAATATGGGTGAAATCGGTTCACAACTACGCCTTCTTCCAATATAACGCTATTTTGAATTCCATCTGATTCCTTCTCTGTATAATATATACATTAGGAACCAATGATGATAGCGGAATTAAACTTTACACAAATATGGTATTTGAGCTGAGGTAACCCTTGTGGGAAAATTGTCGTGATCGGATTATAACTTTTCAAGGTCCCTGATATCGAACACGAAGAATTCAGTGCCTAACCTAACCTAACCTAATTTTTCACCGAAAATATCGGTAAATCTTTCAGATATTTTCATGTAATTCAGAGGGCATCAGTTTTATATTCTCGCAATAAAGTTGCTAATAACGGTATCTCGATTAACTCGAACTTTGCCCTTCCTTACTTGTTTTTTTTTTTCAAAATTTTGCCACCAACGGGTCTTGTTTAAACTATGTA
The DNA here is from genome assembly GCF_016617805.1 of Bactrocera tryoni. Lineage (NCBI taxonomy): Eukaryota > Metazoa > Arthropoda > Insecta > Diptera > Tephritidae > Bactrocera > Bactrocera tryoni. The sequence goes on along the minus strand of NW_024396366.1, from coordinate 19,109,744 downwards.
TGTATGTCACCACCACCGTTGTCTTCCCACAATTTTTAATACTTCACGTTTTTTTCGTTGTTTTTTTTTGTTAACTGTGTCACTTCACCACCGTTGTCTTTTAACCACTTTTGTTTTTAGTTTGGATTGGAATTTTTAGTTTCCGTAAAAGGTTTTATGTTTTTTATCACTAGTGCCGTCCGGTACGGCTCGAAGGACCATAGAAAATCGTTATAAAAAACTCGCGGCAACTCACCTATGCTTTGGCGTCGACTCTACTCAATATCGAATAAAAGCGGGAAAATCGTTATAAAGAACTCGTAGCAGACTGACGATACGTATGTATATGCGTGCGGATAGTACAAGAAAGAGGCTCGGCGCCGTCCGTCAGTCCCTTTTGTCCATTGTGTCCGGGGTCCTCGTGTGTGGTGTATATGATGCAGGTGTGTTGAGTGTGAGGTGTGGATGATGAATATGGTGTAGATGTGTTGCTTATGATGTGTGGATGATATAGATCAGGCCCGTCCAACATAATTTTGTGAAGGGCCAGGTTTAGCATTTTCATAACCGTAGCGGGCCAAAAAAAAATAAAATGACCTTCAGTTTTGGTATATTTATTTATTCATACTAAGCAACATCACATAAACCTTAATATTTTATTATTAATGTAACTATGGCCTTAGCATATAAAGATATTCTTATTCTTAAAATCTAATTAATGAGATGTCTGAAATTTTTTCTGTTTGCACAGCGCATCTATGTGAGCTGGAGTTTTAGAAGTGGCTATGCACAAAATGCCTTTAAGATGGCTATCTAATTAAGATGATCTGGTTTCTGATTTGTTAAATTTCATGCGAGAAAACAGCTGCTCAAACATACGCACTACTCAAATAAAGAATAATGTTGAAGATAGCCAGCTTAGTAAGGTTTGGGTATTGACTGGGTGTAATATACTTTTTGTAAAATTCAATTAAGGTTAGAAGACAATTATTATATGCTGTTTTTAGATGAGAGCTGCTTTGCAATTCTATTAACTCCAGCTGTAAACTCTGCGCAGCGCCTTCAATTTCAACATCAAATGGATTTTGAAATACTTTCATGCAGGGAGTTTGTGATTTGAAGTCTGCGAATCTGTCGTCAAACTCGTTCCTTAATCTTTGTAACATCAACACGTACTTGTCAAAATCCAGGGTATCTTGCTTTTTGTAGATAAGGTTTCCCAATGAATAAACTGCTTTTGTTCCAGCTGCTTTTCCAACAATAAAAGCTGATTTGTGAAAGCTAGAACGTGTTCGTATAACTGTGTGCATAGTTGGTCTTTCCTTTGTAGTTTTAAGTTAAGATCAGAAAGATATTTAGTTATATCAACCAGCAAAGCCAGATCAGCCAACCACTCCTGGAGTAAGGAAAGTAATTTCTTGGTCTTTGTTGCCAAGAAAAATCTTTAAGTCGTCCAGCAGGGAATAGAATCGTTTTAGTGTGGCTGCTCTGCTGAGCCAGCGAACGCGACTGAAGTATACAATGTCTTCGTGATCTGAACCGACATCAGCCAGAAAAGCCTGGAACTGTCTGTGGTTAAGCCCTCTTGCGCGTATAAAATTAACTGTCTGCACTACTTTATCCATCACGTGTTTCAGGCCTATACAACTGGGATGCCCAAAGACTATAAGAGATGGCGGGCCGGATGAAGGGCCTATGCGGGCCGGATGGTGGCCCGGGGGCCGTATGTTGAACAGGCCTGATATAGATGGTGTAGTCGTGTTGAGAATGGTGTGTATGTGCGGGGTGTAGGAGTATTATCGTATATTAAGAGGGGGGTCAGGTGCTCATTTAGCCACCGGGTGAAACCTTATTTCCCAAATCCAATGAGATGTAAGTCATGTCAACTCTATGAAGAAGTATAGCAATTCTTCACCTGCTTGTGAAACTTGTTACTTCCCTCCTCACGGCTCGGTGCAATGTTAACGCATCTTATGCGCTCATTGCGCTGATGAGCATCCATCATATTGGAATACATGCCCAAGATACATTCAACCAAAACAAATTCTTAAAATTAAAACAGAGAACAAATGTACGATGCGGGAGGCTGTAAAATTACAAAAAACACAAGTGCCCTGCCTTCCTTACACTCCTTTTGCAGGAATAGTAAAACAAAGCAAATCAAACAACTACAAGAACTCAAGAATGTCTACAACAAATTTCATTCATACACCTTCCGAATCTAATAAAACTTCTTCTGAGGTCTCTCACACTGACACTGTACAGAGCACTAACACTGCTCAAACATGTCTTACCTCAAACGTCAACAACGACTTGCAACACTTCAGCAACCTCTTCTTACGTTCAAAAATCAAATAATGCTCCAGAAAAAAGCTACGCTATAAGTCCGGTAAACTCTCAATCTCTCCCATTTGTTTCTCTCAATTCCTCCTCCCAAAGCATTTTTAAGAGCTTTGCTAATAAAACGACATCTCAAGCAACTAACTCCTCTCATTCATTTATCAGCGACTGCAACCTCACCACACTTCAAACGCAACACTTTTTGCTAAAGCAACATCGAGGTAAACCAGTTTGATCGTATAAAACGTCTCTATCGCAGATTTACCGAGTTTCACACAAAATTTAATTGCGTACCTCTGCTCTAACGAACGCTTGAATATATGTATGTATAACATATTTAATTTTTTTTGTACAATTTGTTTTGTTTTCACATATAATGTATAAACTATTAAATTATTATTTTTTGTTTGCGTTTGTAATCCATTTATTGATTTTTTGTTGTTCTTGTTTATTTATTGCATAACGATTTTGTTTTGTTTGCTTCTTTTTTTTGTTTTTTTAATTATTTTTAATATTTTTAGCATGTATATTATTTAAATCATTAAATATAAAGGTCGGTTGTTCTTTATGACGAACATTTTTATAATTTTTAACGTAACCCTTATTCCTGCATTCTTGATCATTTTATCTATGCAGATTTCATTTATTCAAATATCTTTTCTTTTCATTAATAATTTTTGTGTATATATTTGTTTTATTAAAATTTTCTATTTCCACATTAATTGTTTTTTCTTTCATAAGGAAAAGGTATGAATTATTGTAGTAGTCAATGGATTTGCTTACTTTGTCTTTAATGCCTAACAAGTTATTTTCTATGTTTAACATCCTCATTTTTTCAGTTAGTGTATTATGTAACCTCTCAATGTCGGCGTTTAAAGTATGTTTATTTGGTTTTGTTAGATGTAAATTTATATTTTCTGTTCTGAGGCAATCCCTAATGTTTACGCTTTTAAATTCGTTGTCTGTTATCAATTTTTCAAAATGTCTTTTCTGTGATTGGTATTGTCTTAGTTTCTCAATTATTGTTTGGTTATTTCTGTCCTCAAGGTAGTAGGCAGTAGCAAATTTTGAAAAACGATATATAAATGTTAAAAAATTAGATTTTGAATTCGTATAAATGTGTATATGTATGATCTGATTATCCTTCGGTCAGTGCGAACTTAGGTTTCACTGGCTTGCGATCGTATTTTATTCTATTGTATGTATCGCAATTATTATATACTTCTGTATCAAAGTTTTTAAATTTGGATAATACAAGTATATACAGTTTTTCAATCCTTCGCAGCTTTCATTAATACCAGTGTGACCTTTTTCACTTTTATGGTACATGTGAATTTGTCTAAATGTTTCGTTTTCTGAAGCCATATCTTTTGCGTTGTAAGAACATCTGTATATGTCAATATCATCGGCATACGCCAGCAGCTGTACACCCTTATAAAAGATTGTACTCTATCTATTAAGTTCTGCAACTCCTTTTAGAGCTGTCGAAAGCAGCTTGGAAATCGACGAAGAGGTGGTGTGTGTCGATTCTCCTTTCACAGGTCTTTTCCAAAATTTGGCGCATGGTGAATATCTGGTCTGTTGCTAATTTGCCAGGTCTAAGGCCACACTGATAAGGTCCAATCAGTTTGTTGACGGTGGGCTTTAATCTTTCACACAATACGCTCGATAGAATCTTAAACGCGATGTTGAGGAGACTTATCCCAGGGTAGCTGGCGCAGATTGTGGGGTCTCTTGTTTGTGGATTGGGCAAAGCACACTTAAATTCCAATCGTTGGAAATGTTTTCGTCCAACAATATTTTGCAAAGAAGCAGATGCATGTTATTTACCAATTTTTCGCCGCCGTGTTTGAGTAGCTCGGGCGGCAATCCATCGGCTCCCGCCGATTTGTTGTTCTTCAGACGGGTATTTGCTATTCGAACTTCTTCATGGGCGGGCAATGGAACGTCTGCTCCATCATCACAGATTGAAGAATCGGGTTCGCTTTCTCCTGGCGTTGAACTTTCACTGTCATTCAGCAGGCAGGAGATGTGTTCCCTCCATAATTTTAGTATGCTCTGGGCATCGGTCACTAGATCACCTTTGGGGTTTCTACAATAGTATGCTCCGGTCTTGAAACCTTCTGTTAGCCGCCGCATTTTTCGTAGAATTTTCGAGCATTACCCCTGTCGGCCAGCTTATCAAGCTCTTTATACTCACGCATTTCCGCCTTTTTCTTTTTTTTTGTCTGCAGATGCGTCTCGCTTCCCTCTTCAACTATCGGTATATATCCCATCCCGCAAGTGTTGTGGTTGATCATAACGTTGCGAGGTAGGCAGTCTGTTTTCTCTCCGCTGCAGCACGGCACTTCTCGTCGTAAGGAGCTTGAAATGCCGTCCCTCAGTCCGCTTATATCGACTTGTTCGCGAGTTCGAGTAGAAAACCCTTTATCTATCTGTTGTGGTTGCAGCTTCTCGTTATCGAACCTTCATTGTGTGTGTTGGCTCGTGTTGTTTGCTGCAAAGAGGCGGGTGCGAATCATGGCTGCAACAAGATGGTGGCCCGAGTCGATGTTAGGACCTCGGAGCGCAGGCACATCTAAAACACTCTAGACGTGTCTTCCGTCTATCACATCATGATCGATCTGGTTGGTGGTTTTTCGATCCGGAGACAAACAGGTAGCTTGGTGATCAGCCGCAACCTAGTTGGGAATGTTTCGTCGTGTATGCTGAATTTACCGATCGTAGTGCCAAAGATACTTTCTTTGCCCACCCTGGCGTTAAAGTCGCCAAGCACGATTTTGATGTCGTGGCGGGAGCAGCTCTCACAGGAGCGCTCCAAGCGATCATCGTCCTTTTCTTCCGTCGGGGCGTGGGCGCAGATCAGCGATATGGTGAAGAAATTCGCTTTGATGCGGATTGTGGCTAGACGTTCCTTCACCGGGGTGAATCACAGTACTCGGCGACGGAGTCTCTTTCCCACTACAAATCCAACACCAAACTTGCGCTCCTTTATATGGCCACTGTAGTAAATGTCACATGGACTTACTCGTCTCAGTCCTTGTCCCGTCTATCGCATTTCTTGGAGGGCGGTGATGTCAGCCTTTAATCTAACGAGGACATCAACCAGTTGGGCAGCAGGACCTTCTCAATTAATTAATCCGACATTCTAGGTGCATGCCTTCAAATCGTAATCCTTATTTAGTTTGCCAAGGTCGTCATCAAAAGGGGGGTCACTCATCCGAGGCCTGTTGTTTATTTTTCATTGAGTGCGTTCTTTACATGGCGGGCACGTACGTTCGTAGCACAACCCTGCGGAGGGAATGTTTCGCTTTTTCACTTCAGCTCACCTTTGAACGGATGTTCTTAGGTTATCCAGAGGATTCTTGGTCAAAGACCGGAAGTCGTGAGCTTCTTGTCCAGATAAACAACACCATTTTGTTAATAAAATCTTTCAAAACAAGTCCTTGAAACTTTGCTGGAGCATTTTGTAGACCAAAAGACATCCGAACGTATTCATAATGTCCGTAGGGGGTAGAAAAAGCAGTTTTCAACTTTTCTTTTTCTTTGACAAGGATTTGGCGAAATCCTTTTGCTGTGCTCGCCCAAGTTTTTCTATTATATTGTCGACGTTCGGTATTGGAAATTTGTCATCCGTTGTAATTTCTATTAATTTGCGATAATCTACAACATGAAACAGTATTATTTTCTATTTGTAGCTTAGGGTGTGTCATTCTGGTATCTTTGGCACTACGGTCGGTAAGTTCAGCCTACACGACGAAACATCCCCAAATGTATCGAGGCTGATCGACTTCGGCGGGGTCCGGAACATGGTTATCTGTAGTAGCAGATTCCAGAATAAGAAAATTTATCAAGCCACCTGTCTGTCTCCGGCTCGAAACACCACCAACCAGATCGATCGTGTTGTGATAGGCGGAAGACACGTCTCCAGTGCTTTAGATGTGCGTGCGCTCCGAGGTATTAACATCGTTTCGGACTACTATCTTGTTGCAGCCACGATTCGCACCCGCCTCTGTGCAGCAAAAAACGCGAGCCAACAAACACAAGGAAGGTTCGACGTCCTGCTCTCTGTTACCACTCGTCAACAACTCGGTATAAGGGAACTGTCGGTTGACTTTTCAAGCTCCTTACGTACAGCTGCAACCGAGCCTCAGAACCTGCGCCAATTAATATGCGACTCTCTCTCGTGCGACTTACTAGATAAGGTACACTCTTTTATAGGAATGTACAACTGCTGGCGTACGCCAACTATAATGTTATGATCGGCTCTACTTTCGACTGAACGACTTCAAGACGAAATATCTCCTGTCATCAAACAAACAGTGGTCGCATTCGCGACTTGGCTCTCACGTCACTTTTGATAGTCATAACTTTGAAGTCGTAGATAATTTCGTCTATCTTTGAATCAGTATAAACACCACTAACATTGTCAGCCTGGAAATCCAACGCAGAATAACTCTTGCGAACAGGTGCTTTTTCGGACTGAATAGGCAATTCAGAAGTAAGGTCTTCTCTCGACGAAAAACCAAACTCTATAAGTCACTCATTATTCCCGTCCTGCTATATGGTGCAAAGGCATGGACGATGACAACATCAGATGAGTCGACGTTACGAGTTTTCGAGAGAAAGGTTCTGCGAAAGATTTATAGTCCTTTGCGCGTTGGCCACGGTGAACACCGCACTCGATGGAACGATCAGCTCTATGAGCTATATGACGACATTGACATAGTTGAGCGAAATATAAGACGGCGGCTGCGCTGGCTAGGTCATGTCGTCCAGCTCTGAAAGTATTCTTCGCAGTTCCCGACGGGGGAAGCAGAGGAAGAGGAAGACCTCCACTTCGTTGAAAAGACCAGGTGGAGAAGGTCCTGACTTCGCTTTTAATATCCAATTGGCACCACGTACCGAAAAGGAGAAACGACTGGCGAGTTTTAGGTTTGTTCGAGCGGAGGAATAAAAATGCCAATGATGTTGTTTCTATGACATTATATTTTATTCTCTCATGTTTCAAGTTATGTTCTGCTTATATAACTACTAAAGTGATTACAATTTTCTTAATCTATTTCTTTGTTTTGTTTATTTTCTTATGAAATACAATATTTGTAAAATGTAATCTTATTTTCTATTGAATGCAAACAAACATGACTGTGGGGTTTACCCGATAATGTTTGGGTTATCATTATAGTCAAACATAAGGACCAAAACATGTTTGTATACATTTGCATTATGTTCTTTATCTCTACTTGTTATCTTATATTTTTTGTAATGTTTACTTGTTTTTCTTTAATCTTTTATTTTGTCCAATTTATAGTATTTTGTTGTGTGGTGTCTGGTTGGGATGATAGTGTACACATAACTGGCGCACTGTTGTTAACTCAGCTATAATTGCGTAAGCGGTTTCCACGCCAGTAAAGAAGAAGGAGACTTACCAGCAAGTCATAGTATAAGAACTACGGAATATCACAGCTTCTTCAGCTCTCTCAGTCTAAGATTTTTTGTAGGAGGTGAATGAAATGCTAAGCGTTTGTGGTGGGCCTAACGGACTCCCAATCCAAACAGTAGAAAAGGAACTTAATAACTTCATTATAAGGAAAAGCTTATGGACTCTGTCAAGCTGTGAGCTTTTCTACTTGCCGAGTGTTGCTTTGAAAATTCCGGACGTTCTAGATTTTTCTGTATATAAAAGTATTCCAAATTAGCTCTTAGATGCTACTAGCTCTGATGAACTAGGCTCTCATCACTTGGGTTGGAAACGGCATGTGCTACTTGCCGGTCACTAAAAACCCCTTCTAAAGTACCGTTGCCCATCTTGGGATCGCATTAGCTTACTTCCGGGTGGCGTTCCATTTACGTCTGCGCACCTGAGTCTAGGTCCCGCTTTTTTCTGCTTATCAAGATTGCTGCGTATTTCTTGATAATCCTCCAGCTTGCTTCACTCTTCAGCATGACGCTTTAAATTTTCCTCGCTTATTAGGCCAGCCAGGTCTGCTGGCACACTTTAAAAATTGTGTGTTCAGCGTCGTCTTCTGTCGCGTCGTTGTGTAAGCATGATAGCTCTGCGACTTTTCCCATTCCGCTTTTTGAATTATTCTTGACCGGATAACAACTAAGTTGTGTAAAAATAGACTTCTCAAAATTTACGGCTCTATAAGTCTAGATCTTTTATTATTCTCTTCGTCCATCTGCCGCGATTCTCATTCTTCCATTTTTTTTTGCAATGTTCTTATAATACCTTTCTTTCTTTACTTTTTATATTGCGCTCTTGTTATTATCGGATATTTTCTTTAAAGGGTCTAAAGCCGTATTTTCTAGGGGACAGTCCTCTGGCTTCGTTGATAGCCGCTTCGAGTCTAGGTTTAAGTAGCCTTTCATAGAACTGTGCCGCTACATCCAGCGAGAATAGTGGAAGGTATGCTGGTGGCAAGTTGGGATCTCCTTCTCCCTTACCGATTAGCACCAGCCGTTGCTTTTTCCAGCCTTCAGGGAATATCCCGGCTTCGAAGCAGGCGTTGTACACTGATTTTGTTCAGGATTTCTGCTAGGATCCCGCCTAGGCCGAGTAATTTGTTGGCCTTGAGCTTGCCAGTGGCTAGTTGCAGTTCTTCGAGGGTAAATTGGGAAATTTGAGGAAATCTTCTGGACCACTAGCCCCTTTTTCGTGTGTAGGGAATAGTGTGTCCACGATCTGATCCATTTTGGCAGCGGTTAAGTCAGTCGGCTTTTCTCGAGTGCCGCGTAGTTCCTCCCGTTTTCTCTTTTTGCTTTCATCAATGGCGTGCTTCAGCTCATTGTTTACTGCTTTGCATTGATCGGCTTCTCGGGATGCAGCTCCTCTGCGCCTGGATTTCATGTAGGATATGCGAAGACGGAGTTAGGCGATATTTTCAGTCCACCAGCAAACTGATGTTTTACGTTTGCTGTGGGAGCATTGTGTCCTCGATAATTTTACTTGCATTTATGGTGGAGCTGCTAGATGGCTATTGAGGTGTTTAGTTAACTTCTATAATTTTTTATTTTTTAACGTACATTTTGTTTTGGTTCACCCTAATATCGGCGAAATACTCACTTGCAGCTTGCACCTTTGAATGGTGAATATAAAAGTAAAAGGCAGACTTCACTTTTTATAATTAATCATTATATGTTCTATTTTTATTTTTAGTTTCTACTTATTATTAACACCTTTAAGGTGTCGCATGAACATCCCAGCCTCCTTAGGCGGATTAATCGCCTAGAAGTCTCTGCAACCGTTGCAGGGTGCTCACTATATTGTTCAGTCCAGTTGGTTTTTGTTGTTGATTATGATGACCGTAGTTTTCCGCTAATTCGCTCCTCTGGTGCGTCTGCAATGATACACACTTCGGGGCTGGACCGGATCTCGTGTTGTCTGCGCCTGTTGCTTGTGAGGGTTTTCGGCGAACTGTCTCTGCGAGGGAGTTGTCAATATTGACATGACCCGTCGGTTAGGCATTCGAATGTGGAGTGGGTGTCTGCCAAGTAATTCATGCAATGGCCGTGTGCTCTGGCGATCTGTTGGCCTTGAGCGGGCTTCATACTTTTGAAGATGGTGCACCTTTTCAGAACAGCAACAGCTGTATCGTGGAGGCAAATTCTTTTCAAATTGATCCTCATTTGCATCCTTATGTGCTGCAGCAGATGCTTGGCTTGGCGTACTCAAGACTCTTCGTGTCCTTGGTGCGGCGATGGGTCGAGCTGATGCTCTAGGCCCAGCAATCGCGGACTTCACAGTTTTAGGAGTAATTTGGGAATCTTCTACGTCCATTTCTATATATTCCTATGGGATAGGAATAAACAGTTAGTCACATAAATAAGTAAACACCAGCTCTGTCTTTACAAATTGTTGGAACTAATGCATTTCTCCAATATACAGTGGACCAATAAAGTTTACATACACCTAGTTCTATTCAAGTGCGACACGTTTATTTGTTTCAAAATGAATAAATTTTCCGTTTTTTTTTACCATCCCAAGAAATGTATATTTAACATTAAATATTGCATATCAAACTATGTTTTACGCAAATAAAAAAAGTAATGCTAAGGCTGAAAATGCGCCTAATTCATATCAAAAAAGTTTACGTACACCAATGATTATTTATATAAATCAAAAGTAATTACAATAGTTTAAGCGGTTTTTGGCCCACATTTTGTTGCTATTATTGTCCCTAGACGTCGACGTATGTTTCCCACTCGATTTCTAGTATTATTTCCGGATATTTTGATCCACTAAGTCGATGATCCAGTTTTTTGGCCTTATTTTGAAGAAATTCGATGTTTTCGAATCGGTTTTCCAAAAAGTTCCAGATATTTAGAATAGAATTAATGTCTGGTGATTGCGGGAAATATGGATTTATTATACCCTGAACAGGGTATATTAAGTTTGTCACGAAGTTTGTAACACCCAGAAGGAATCGTCGGAGACCCTATAAAGTATATATATAAATGATCAGTATGTCGAGCTGAGTCGATTTAGCCATGTCCGTCTGTCTGTCTGTCCGTCTGTCCGTCTGTCTGTATATATACGAACTAGTCTCTCAGTTTTTAAGATATCGTTTTGAAATTTTGCAAACATCATTTTCTCCTCAAGAAGCTGCTCATTTGTCGGAACGGCTAATATCGGACCACTATAACATATAGCTGCCGTACAAACTGAACGATCGGAATCAAATGCTTGTATGGAAAACTTTCACATTTGACAAGATATATTCACAAAATTTGGTATATGTTATTTTCTAATGCAAAAGAGTAATATTTGAGAAATTGTTCAGATCGGTTAACTATAGCATATAGCTGCCATATAAACTGAACGATCGGAATCAAGTTCTTGTATGAAAAACTTTCACATTTGACAAGATATATTCACGAAATTTGGTATATGTTGTTTTTTAAGGCAACAATGTAATCTCCGAAGAAATTGTTCAGATCGGTTAACTATAGCATATAGCTGCCATACAAACTGAACGATCGGAATCAAATGCTTGCATGGACCACTTTCACATTTGACAAGATATATTCACGAAATTTGGTATATGTTATTTTCTAAGGCAATAATGTAATTTCCGAAGAAATTGTTCAGATCGGTTAACTATAGCATATAGCTGCCATACAAACTGAACGATCGGAATAAAGTTCTTGTATGGACCACTTTCACATTTGACAAAATATATTGACGAAATTTGATATATGTTATTTTTTAAGGCAACAATGTAATCTCTAAAAAACTTGTTTAGAACGGATTACTATAGCATATAGCTTCCATACAAACTGAACACATAGTTACTAACAGAAATGCACCTGTGAAGGGTATTTAGCTTCGGTGCAACCGAAGTTAACGTTTTTTCTTGTTTTTTATTTTCATAACAACCCTGCATGTACAAGATACAATGTGTATTTTGGGTCGGTATCCTGTTGGAAATTGATTTTGCTGCTATTAATAGCCGATTTAAGCACACTTAAAATTTAAATTTTTTTCTTAAAATATTCAGATACATATGCTTATCCATGTTTTCACTAATAGATTCCAAATGTTCAACTCTAGATGCAACCATACACCCGCAAACCATAACATTGCCCCCAGAGTGCTCTACCATTGGCAATACATTTTTTCCTTGTGCCTCTTCATTGAACTTACTCCACACTTTTCGTGATCTATTCGAACCAAATATATTAAATTTTGATTCGCCGGTGAACACATTGTTTTCCCAAAACCAATACGGTTTGTTTAAATATTGTTTACAAACGCTGACCTCTTCTTTTTATTAACCTTACTTATGTATGGCTTACGACGTGCGAATCGTCTATGATAACCAGCACTCTTCAACATATTCCTTACTGTTTGAGGATTTATTTTTTTTTCTGTACATTTCAAAAATGAATAAACACATGTACCTGCACATTTTAAGAAAAAAAATTACATTTTAAGTGGGCTTAAATCGGCTGTTAATAGCAGCCACTTCCATTTACCACAGTATAAAGACCCAAAACACACATCTTATCTTGTACGTGAATGGTTGTTATGGAATTAAAAATAAATCCATAGGCCCCGCAATCACCAGACATTAATTCTATCCAAAATATCTGGAACTTTTTGGAAGACCGTATTCGAAAACGGTAGGCCAAAACCGGTAAAACTATTGTATTACTTTTGATTTATATAAATATTTATTTGTGAACGTAAACTTTTTTGATATGAATTAGGCGCATTTTCAGCTTTAGCATTAATTTTTTTTATTTGTGTAAAAAACAAAAATGTTTTGATATGCTATAATTATTGTAAAATATACCTATCTTGAAATGGATAGAAAAAAAACACAAAACTTATTCATTTTGAAAAAATAAACGTGTCGTAATTTAATAGAACTAGGTGTACGTAAACTTTAGTAATCCACTGAATATTCAAAAAAAAAATGTGGGACGAGCCACAATATATTATAATATTATACTTCAACGTTTAATACAACATGGCAACATCATGTCAGCAAGTCAGCTGTGCCTGGCTTACAAACAACGCTGAAACGAATACGACACAAAACGAAACAAGGAATACATAGTTAACCGTTAGGCTTGAGGACGCCCGCGGTTATTAAGATATAGGACTACACATCTTACGATCAATTTTCTTCTCCTGCTGGCAGCCACCGTGTGCGCATCGTACAATAACCACCACAACTGGTGACCCCGACGTGATCGATAGTTATACCGCGATTCGTTAATATAATTTCAAAATTCGCTAACTATTTCGGCTACAGTGCACCTCGTTTATTAATTAAAACTACGCCAACCTTTTTCGACTACAGTGCACTTTGTGTATTGATTTTTGTGCTCATCTGCGAACTATTGGAGGACAACTGGAGTTTTCCCGCAGTGCTGATCAGTACAGCATTGAGAGCAGCATAAACAACTTTTCAACAGATTAATTTTTTCGCTAAACCGATATGCCAGTATGGCAGACAGTATAACGCCACTCCAACGTGTTTCTAGACGATGTCCGCTCTTCAATTCCGAACGACCAGCCTTGTGGTTCGCCCAACTCGAGGGACAATTTCATCGCGCCGGAGTTTTCGATGAAATTACGCAATACCACTATATTTCCTCACACCTTGACGCCAAGGCCGCCGCAGAAGTGGAAGACCTTCTTTTGAATGTTCCCACAGAAACGCCCTACACTCGCCTAAAAGGGACACTGATTGAACGCCTTACGCTCTCTCCAGAAGCACGACTACAACAGCTTCTCGATCGAGAGACCTTGTGTGATAGAAAACCTTCGCAATTTCTACGCAATCTTAGAAGCCTCGACAACACCGTTCCGGACTAACATTCTTCGTACTAAGTGGCTTAGCAGACTTCCGTTGTCAACGCAATCTATACTTGCATCCCAAGCGGATATGAATCTCGATAAACTCGCGTCCCTGGCAGACAAAATACACAACATCGCACTACCAGCAGAAATTAATTCGCTCCAAGAATCAACAACAACATCAGCAATAGAATCACGCATTTCCCGTCTCGAAGCTTCGATTAACGAGCTAGCTTCCAGTTTTAAGCGGCAGAGCATATCTCGTCAGCGTTTTCGTTCGCGCACATCTTCTCCGACACATGCTGGTATCATCAAAATTTCGGCAATAAAGCGAAACGTTGCCGATCGCCTTGCTCGTTTCAGGGAAACCTACCCTCGGACCGTTAGTGGCGGTTAACGGCTCCTCACTCGAAACAAACCGCCTTTTCATAACAGACCGCGCCACCAAAATCCAATTCCTGGTGGATACTGGCGCTGATCTCTGTACTTTTCCTAAATCTCTCGCACCGTGGCCGTCCGAACGAATCAACTATAATCCCACGATTAACACCTACGGTTGCATAACTCTAACACTAAACCTTGGCCTCAGACGAAATTTTACATGGCGCTTCGTGGTGGCGGACATAACGAAACCTATTATTGGCGCATATTTTTTAGCTCACTTCGGCATCTTAGCCGACCTCAAGAATAGCTGCCTTATCGACTCGATAACTGGACTAAAAGCCGCATGTAAGTTATCTCTATCAAAAATCATTTCAGAAATTAAAGTACTGCCCGTCGATCCTATATGGGCGGATACACTAAAGGAGTTCCCTAACCTGACAAAGCCCGAAGGAATCTGTTAGCCAACAAAACATACGACACAGCACCACATATCTACTACACCAGGCCCTCCAGTTTCCTGTAAAGCTCGAAGACTTGTTCCCGACAAACTTAAAATTGCCAAGACAGAGTTCGACAAAATGTTACAACTCGAAGACTTTACTGCCAATCTTACCGGCAAAACAGTATTTTCAACAATTGATCTCGTAGGCGCTTTTAATCAAATATCTGTTTCCAAAGAAGATATCGACAAAACTGCAATTATAGCACCGTTTGGTCTTTTCGAATTTCCGTTCATGACATTCGGACTTCGCAATGCCGCACAAACATTCCAACGACTTATCGACGAGGTAACACGGGGACTAGACGACTTCTTATTCTAATAGCTTCCAAGGATGTTACGCAACACCACAGTCATCTTCGCTTACTTTTCGAAAAACTCACTAAGTATGGTGTCGTAATTTACACCGCTAAGCGCCGTTTTGGTCAGACCGAAGTGGATTTTTTGGGACACCGCATTTCAGCCAAAGGAATCTTACCTCTTTCTGGTAAAGTAAACGCGATAGTTACTTTTCCACGACCAAAAAACGATCCGAAAACTGCGTGAGTTCCTTGGCATGATAAATTTTTATCGTAAATTACTTAAAAACGCTGCAAAGTTACAGACACCCCTGCACGAATACATCCAAGGAATTTCAATAAAAGGTTCTCATCTGGTCTACTGGACACCAGAAGAGGATGCAGCGTTCGTTCAATGCAAAGAGGAGCTACGCAAAGCAAAAATATTAGCATACCCTGATACAACGCTCCCTTGGGCAATATTTACTGATGCTTCAGAATATGCTATCGGCGCCGTCCTTCAACAACGGGGAGGACAACACTGGGAACCATTGGCCTTCTTCAGCCAAAAGCTTCAACCCGCTCTTAGGCAGTATTATGGCAGTATCTTCGAAAGAACTTGCTCAAGCATAAGCTGAGGACGAAGAGCTTCAGCAAAGAATACAAAAGGAACAACACGATTCACTAAACTTGCGACCAGTCAATATTACAGGCTACAATAAGCCAATTTATTGCGACGTTTCGACCGATATTATTCGTCCATACGTTCCCACCGCGCTGAGGAAAAAAATACTCGACGCTTTCCACAGCATTAGTCATCCCGGAGCACTAGCCTCCGCCAAATTGTTAACGCAACGATACGTTTGGCCTAGCATTAACCGCGACTGTTTGCCAACGAAATAAAGTATCTCGCCATGTTTTATCACCAATCCAAAACTTTCTGTGCGGCTTAGTGTTCGAACATATCCATGTGGACATCATTGGTCCACACGTTCCTTCAAAGGGTTATCGCTACTGCTTGGCAATAATCGATCGTTTCACCAGGTTTCCAGAGGCATTTCTCGTCGATAGTATCGACGCCGAATGTGTTGCCCGCACACTTTTTGCTGGATGGATATGCCGCTACGGTGTACCATTACAAATCACAACGGACCAAGGAACACAGTTTAAGAGCCAACTCTTTAACGCTCTCCCTCGTCTCCTCGGCAGTAAACATATAAATACCACCACTTTCCATCCGCAGTCGAATGGAATTATGGAACGTCTTCACCGACACTTCAAGGATGCCATTCGTTGTCACGAAAATAGCTCATGGGTCGACATGCCACCCATCGTTCTCCTTGGAATTCGCGCCGCTTGGAAAGAAGATCTTGGCGCAGCGCCTGCCGGTCTCGTTTATGAAGAGCCAATTCATTTACCAGGTGAATTCCTAGCGCCTTCGACACGATCTGGTTTGCCATCATCCAATTTGGCATAACGCTTGAGAAATTACTTCGCAGACCTTGCACCACAACCCATCGTCCGACATGGTCAGAGGAAAACATTCATTTTCAAAGAACTATCTACATGTTCACACGTTTTTATTCGTCGCGACGCCCTACACCACACATTCACATCACCTTATGAAGGACCTCACCGAATCATTTCAAAGCATGAAAAATATTTTCTCGTAAACGTCAGAGGCGAAAATACTACAGTTTCAATCGACCGACTAAAGCCTGTTTACCTACTTTCCGACGATAAGCTCAACGAGAGGGAGCAGAACAACGACGATGACAACAATACTACGCTTACTACGTTAACTTCACCAGAGTCATCTGAACTTGGGACACCTCCATTTTCGTCGCCATCATACCGCCCATCTGAATCCGATTCCAACTTATCTACACCATCTCCCAAAAGACGCGTTAGATTCCGCTGAACTACTAATCATCTTCCTAAATTATCAATAATTTTGATAACGTTCTCCAAGAAGGGGAGTACTAGTGGGACGAGCCACAATATATTATAATATTATATTTCAACGTTTAATACAACATGGCAACATCATGTCAGCAAGTCAGCTGCGCCTGGCTTACAAGCAACGTCGAAACGAATACGACACAAAACGAAACAAGGAATACATAGTTAACCGTTAGGCTTGAGGACGCCCGCTGTTTTTACTATATAGGACTACACATCATACGATCAACTATCTTCTCCTGCTGGCAGCAACCGTGTGTGCATCGTACCAAAACCACCACAAAAAATTTCAAGGAATTTGCGTATTGGTATGCGCTTTTGTAAGCACACAAATTTAACTGTTAATTTTAAAATCCGCTAAACACAAAAGTTAGTATACAGAGTGGGTTGCTTGGTGAATATATGTATCTTATTTTTCGTTTTGATTTACAAAAGTTTAAGCAATTTAAATGAACAATAGAAAGTGAGTTTAAAACTGAAAGAATTATATATTTTTTAATTTATGACATAATTTTCAGCAATGGCACCGAGAGGAAAAGAGATTTCTGAGGATTTCAAAACTTTGATAATAAAATATCATAAAGAAAATAAATCTTTACGTGAAATCGGTCGTTTAGTAGATAAAAGTATTGCTACAATACAAAAGATCGTTACTAAGTATAAAACTGTGGGGAACACAGCAAATAAGTCGCGCTCCGGTCGCCCACGGGTCTTCAGTCATAGGGAAAATAGCTTAATTGTACGCAAAGTAAGAACAAATCCCAAGATTAGTGCCCCTAAATTAAAATCTGAAATGGAAAATGAGATTGGAAAACAATGTAGTACCCAAACTATTCGACGTATATTGTATAATGCTGGCTACCATGGACGTAGTATTAGGAAAAAGCCTTTCGTGAGTACCGTCAACCGACATAAACGGATCGCATTTGCAAAAGATTACGAAAAGCATGGCCAAACATTCTGGAACCAAGTCATATTTTCAGATGAATGCAAATTTAGTATAAGTGGATTCGATGGTCGCGAAAAGGTATGGAGAAAAGTTAACGCAGAGTTAGATCCTATGAATATGACTGGCACTGTTAAACATGGTGGGGGTTCGGTCATGGTTTGGGGGTGCACGGCGTCAAAAGGGGTGGGAAATTTGGTTTTTATTGAGAATACTATAGACCGATACGGTTATTTAAACATTTTAAAAAATATTTTAAAACAAAGTGCTATTAAATTGAACATGGAGGGGTTATTCATCTTCCAGCAAGGCAATGACCCCAAGCACACATCGAATATTGTGCGAGAATGGATTTTATATAACGTGCCAAAACAATTGAAAACACCGCCACAATCACCGGATACAAACCCTATCGAGCATTTATGGGACCACTTAAAGCGTCAAGTACGTAAACATTCGATAGAAAATAAGGAACAACTAAAAAATATCCTTGGCGAGGAGTAGAATAAAATACCGCCAGCAGTAACACAAAACTTGGTGGAATCAATGTCATCATGATTATTTAAAGGTTATCCAACCAAATATTAGAATATAACTTTAATATTGCCTTTTACTTACATTTTCTACCATTTAATCTATCGTATACTTACTTTTGTGATATAAATTTATACCACATTTTGTCTGTAAATATTGGGATAAATAAGATATAAGATATAACATTATATATATATGTATATATATTTTTTTTGTGGTTCAATTTTAATCATTCTTTGGTTTAAGGTTTGCAAGTATGGATTATAAAATGATAGTACTTAGAATTAGACGAATTAATGGACGATTTTGATTTTATTTAAGCGTTTGATTTCGCGGTGTTCCTCAGTGTTAGGAAGGAAACACAATTTTACCAATGACTGACTTAGGATGTCTATTTATCTTATGGAGATCATTGAGGTAGTCTTCTTTCCCTCTATGGCTGAATTTATGATGGAGAATCTTGATTCTTTCCCATCGATTTATTAAACCGGTGTCTCCTTCTGTCTCAGGTATCTGAAAAGTCTTCCTTGTTTATGTTTTTCATTACCTCGGGATGACTTGATGCTATTTTCTTAAGGAGGAATCCGGCCGAATTTAGTGCTTTGATCACTTGGGATAGTGATTTGCACGCTAATTGCGTTCTATCAGAGACTGTGGCTACCTGATAAAATATCGCTCAACTTATGTTTGTGGTTGTAACATAGAAGTTGCTAAAGGCAAATTTGGTTAAAATTTTTTTGCTATTTCATGTAATATCCTAATCGCCAAAAGGGCGCGCAATTCATGCCACAGATGACGATTTTAAACATAATTAAACATGCGCCAATTCAGTTTAAGTAATATGAGATCAGGTTGTACGTCATTGAGTGACTTGCCTGAGCTCATACATTTTGAGACCAGTCGTACTTTTGTTGTGATTTTATCTGGTCTTATTACCTGGTGATGAGGAAGGTAAAAAGATAAATATCGAACTTCAGATATTTTTTCATATGGTACTGTTTCTTCTATATGCTTGAGATCAAGATATTCCTCCATCACATTGTCATATGCTAATTTGGGCTCGGTTTTTTCCATTTTTAGAAATTACTAGACTGCTGACATTCGAGTGTGCCTTAAAGCTATAAAATCTGGGAAGATGGGTTTGAATAAAAGTCGCACAACAAAACGACCGTCTTCGTTTCATGTTGTTGTGGACTTATAATAGGCATTGCAGGCCTGATCTTCTTCTGAAGGTCGTGTGATTTGAGGTAATTCTTCTACTTAGCAGAATTTTCTAAGTTGATTATTAAAATACTTATCTGAAATATTTTCAACTTGTGTACTGAAAGAATTTATTTTTTCAGTGACTTTGCAACTTAAAATCCACCCAAAAATTGTATTTTGGGCTAACAATTTATTGGAGATATACTCTATACCTTCAAGGATTATCTGAGGTATTAAGACACTGCCTAATAATAAGTCGATATGTGATGGAGTATTGCAGTTGAGATCTGCAAATTTAAGGTGGGAGCATTTTTTCCCACTGTTTTTTGTTTACTTCACATCTTGGAAGCAAATTTCTGAGTTGCGGTATAACGATGGCTTGTGCATCTATTCTTATATCCGCGTTTGAAGAACTATAGTCTCTGGGCACATTTTATACTCTCGCAACAAAGTTGCTAAAGAGAGTATTATAGTTTTGTTCACATAACGGTTGTTTGTAAGTCCAAAAATTAAAGGAGTCAGATATATGGTTATATATACCAAAGTGATCAGGGCGACGAGTAGAGTTGAAATCCGGATGTCTGTCTGTCCGTCCGTCCTTGCAAGCTGTAACTTGAGTAAAAATATGAGATATCATGATGAAACTTGGTACACGTATTTCTTGGCTCCATAAGAAGGTTATGTTCGAGATGGGCAAAATCGGCCCGCTGCCACGCCCACAAAATGGCGAAAACCGAAAACCTATAAAGTGTCAACTAAGCCATAAATAAAGATATTAAAGTGAAATTTGGCACAAAGGATCGCATTAGGGAGGGGCATATTTGGACGTAATCTTTTTGGAAAAGTGGGCGTGGCCCCGCCCCTCACTAAGTATTTTGTACATATCTTGGAAACTACTATAGCTATGTCAACCAAACTCTATATAGTCGTTTCCTTCAGGCCTTTCCATATACAGTTCAAAAATGGAAGAAATCGAATAATAACCACGCCCACCTCCCATACAAAGGTTATGATGAGAATTACTAAAAGTGCGTTAACCGACTAACAAAAAACGTCAGAAATTTTACTAAATTTTTTGAAAATGGGCGTGGCGTCGCCCACTTATGGACCAAAAACCATATCTCAGGAACTACTCCACCGATTTCAATGAAATTCGGTATATAATATTTTCTTAACACCCTGATGCTATGTACGAAATATGGGTGAAATCGGTTCACAAACACGCCTTCTACCAATATAACGCTACTGTGAATTCCATCTGATGCCTTCTCTGTATAATATACATAAGGAACCAATGATGATAGCGGAATAAAACTTTACACAAATACGGTATTTGCAAAATATGTAAATGACGGATAATGAAATCTCGATTATCACTTTATCATGCGAGAGTATAAAATGTTCGGTGACACCCGAACTTAGCCCTTCCTTACTTGTTTTTTTTCTGAATTTGGTATAATTCTTCCCCTCATTTCTGAAATTCGAAAATTGGAAGTTTTGACTGGGAATTTTAGCCTATTTTGAGTTTTTAATGGTATAAAAGATCTTTGAGAGCCCTGATCTATTAATGCTCTTAATTTGAATAAAATAGTTTTGCTTTCATTTTCTGGATGAAGGGCTTGAATTTTTGCTGCTTTAGAGCAACATGCTTGTTCTTCCCTTTTTTCGGAATTTGAGGTTTCCGGATTACCAATTTTGGATGTAGCGACCAACTCTGTGGGTGAGTGGTGTCTTTGTTATCAGGAATGTACACAGAATTGAATTTATTTTGACAGTCTTTTGTCCCATGAGAATTGGAACAGTTGATGTAATGCTTATGTTATCCGACAAGTTTGTTCCGATCTGAAACAGACATTTTTTTAAACTTCTCGCAAGATCTTATATTATGACCTCCTTCACAAAATTCGTATAATGATTGCCAAGGACTTGTTTGATTTGACACGAATGTTTGACTTCTATTAACGTGCCTATTATACAAGTATTGTATATTATTGCTGGCTTGGAGTTTAAAAAAGTTTTTATTGAAGTCATTTTGATTATTTTTTGGCTTGACTATTTCAGCTATTTCGTATTGAGTTGTTAAGAATTCTTTAATTTCATGCCATTTTGGCGATTTCTTTCTTACTAATAGTGATTGCTCCCATCGTAGCAAAGCAGCATCATTCAGTGTTCCCGCACAAATATTTACTAGGCTAGGAATACTGTTCACATATTTTGTGTTTCTGACACAGATAAACAATTAGTCACTGTCGAGTATATGTAGCTTTTGAAATTATTCGCTGGTTTCTTGTTGAATTTTTGGTAAATGCATTAAAATTGTTTTTGGTTGTCTACCAATACTCTTTCATTTTCGTATCTTTCGACCAGTGCTTCCCAAGCAAGATTAAAGTATTCGTCATTTAAAGCGAAACGCTTGACGATACTGCCAGCTTACCCTTTAGTTTTGTAGCTGAGATGCTACTGCTTTAATGCTTGTGAAAGTTTATGATGGTTTATGTATATGGCAGTGAACATGTCCCGAAGGACGGCCATTGATATTAAACTCCGTGAAAAACTTCAGTATCAGCTGGTGATACCGGTTCACCAGCTGATACTTTCTAGAATATACCTGTATGTAGGTCTTCTTTTTGAGCTGCAACTACTCTCGGAGGAGGAGTAGTGGCTCCACATGGCCTTAATAAATTTATTTGGTCTAATATCATTGCATTCGTAGTTTCATGTTGTTCGAGGCAGTTTTCATATTTGGCTCTAGCTTCCATGTTTTGTGGGAGTTCAGCATCATCAGGATGTAGTAGTGTTTCGTACGCTGCCAGAAGGCGTGCCCGTATGCTATCTATGATGTGAGTTTTTAAATATCGAACCGATTTTGTGTTGTCATTAATAGGAGAAGCCGAAAATCGTGTGCAGTATCTAATAAAACTGTCACTTTCAGTTATGAACTTTGACACTGACCTCTTCTTTGTTCTTTTTTGTTTGGCATCTTGATTTGAGCGTGTAGTTTCTGCAGGTGTGCTTTGTGATTTATCATCATCAGCCATTTTTGGAATTCCCAATAATTGAAAAGTTTAGGTTTAATATCCTTTGATTTCTCAGATTGCATTTTTAGTATTAAGCTGGAAGCTTTGAGCTTAAAAATTTTTTGATTGAAAATACAATTGAAAAATTGATTTGATGAAAAAATGTGTAAAGAAATTTTTTGTAAAAATATAATTGAAATATTTATTATATATGAAATAAATTATATGACATCGCGAACGAGTTAAATTTTACATTAAGTAAAAATGAGTCAAAAGAATATATTTTGAGTTGCACCGAAATGTGTACTCTTTATTTATACTCTTAAACTAACTTATTACATGGTTCTTACTTCTATTTATACTAACGAGTATGATATAGTATTACTAGTTGATAGTTTGTTTAGATATAATGCCATATATTGTTTGCTTGGGTTTGTTTATATAAATCTTAGTGCTACTTATACTATTGAGATGCTGGTTGTTTACTAGTAAATAAGTATTTGGGTAGTTATTGTTTGTTGTACTGATAGTGCACTTCTATTGTTCCAAGATAAGGTTGTTTTGATGATTTTTCTTTAATGTTGTTCGTTTACTGAAACATAAGCCTGTTTTGATGTTTGTTTGTTTAGGATTGTTTGTTGTAGTGATAGTGCATTTCAATTGTTCCTACTCAGTGTTGTCTTGATGCATTCTGTTTACTGAAAAAAAATGTTGTTTTGATGTTTATTACTACAAGTATTATAAGGAATACGTTCCTTAACTAACGCTTATTCACCGCAAAAATCGATTACAGTTTGTTTTCATAAATATTCGTATATAATTATTTTTTTAAATGTGTCTGTTTTATTCGTTTTGTTTTTTACCGTGTATTAAGTTAATTTATCTTCGGTTCACTCGCGAGATTCAATAACCTATAAAAAACTAACCCTGGTCGGTCAAACACCGGGGTGTATCAGATTTTTTTCGCGATGAACTCCCTTTTGCGTGAGCGGCCTCGGCCGCTGTTCACAAAAAATAACCCTGGTCAGTCCAACACCGGGATGTATCAAATTTTTTTTGCGTAGAACTTCTTTCTGCGTGGGCGGCCTTCGGCCGTGCTTCAAAAAAAATTACCCTGGTCGGTCCAACACCGGGGTGTATCAAATTTTTGCGTTGAACTCCTTTTTAAGTGGGCGGCCTTCGGCCGCACTTCGAAAAAATTACCCTTGTCGGTCCAACATCGAGTGTATACTTTTTTTTCCTCCCGTAGAACTCATTTTTACATAGGTTATTGATTCTCGTATTTGGGGTATAATTTGTTCACTTTATTTCATTTGCTTATTCTACAAATGATGTCGATAAGGTAACACTGATTATTTGAAAATATGAAATTAAAATATTGCTAATTTTAATCTTTAAACGTGAATATCTCGAAAACTATAAGCTTCCTGCGGCTATGACTATATACATTCTTTCATAAAAACAAATCAGCATCACTTTTGACTTCTCCATGCGCAATTTTTTGAGTTTCGGCTCGTCCGGTGCTTACCATTCAGCACTCTGGCGTTTCGTTTCGGGATCATATTAGAAACAACACGTTTTGTCACCAGTCACAGTATTGCAGAGGAAAGTTTTGTCCTTTTTGACCTCTTTAATGACGTCCTTCGAATGTTGGATTCTGAGCAATTTTTGTTCGTCAGTCAATTTGCGCGAAAAAAATCGTGCACGCACATTTTGTAAGCCCAAACGTTCGGTCAAAATTCGATAAATCGATGTTTTGGAAATGTTCAATTCCATTTCCATGATGATTTCGGCTGATTTTTGATGAATCACGCACAGTTTCGATGGAATTTCCGGTGATCACGGATTTTGATTGGCCCATATGTTGATCGTAGTTTATGTCCTCACGAAAACTTTAAATACGTTGCAATCACTCGTGCACTCTGCTACGGGATAGGCAATCATCGCCATAAGCTCCTGTATAGGGGGCTTAGCCAAGTTTTCGTTCAAATTTATCTTTTTTAGGCACAAATATAAACTTAATTTTTTTAATTTTTAACCAAAGTTTTAACAAACTAAATAATTATTTATTTTGTTTATTTACAGCAAAAGAAAAGTTTGGACAAAGGCCGAGACACTCCTATTCCTGAAGTGCCACAATGAGAGGAAGGATGAATTCCTGCGTGCGCGCAAGAGAAAGTTCGCTTATGAAAACGTCTTGGCGGACATGATATTTCAAGGACTTACAGTAAGAATATTTTAAAGTTATTTTGTAAATATTTATTACAGTTGTTTCCACAGGATACAACGGTTAATGCGGCTTCTTTTGTAGCAAAAGTTCGAACGCTTTTGAAGGCGTATAAAACAGCGAAAGATAATGAGAAGCAGACTGGAACTTCTCCGTGCACAATACCGTATATGTCGGAAATGGACGAAATTTTTGGTGAAAGTTGTTTAGTGTCCAACAACTACATCATAAACATTGAGACAGATCCTAAAGAGGCATTGATTGAGTCAAGTGGCTAGTTAAAATTTAATTTTCATTACGTATTGCTTATACTGAATGCGCTTTTTATATTTTTAAGCAGTAAATGAGTTGTTAACAGAGTCAATTGATTTTGGACCAATGCTCGACGATATGCCAAGTACTTCTAGGCAGAGCCGGTCTGCACTAAATCGTAGCATGTGCACATCAAATGAAGTGTATCCACAATAACCGAACATAGCAAATCCTATTCCAAATCGTCATTATCATAAAAGCGCTTGTTTAAATGAGTTAAGCATCCACCCCCTCTGCTCGGTAAAACTAGCGCATCCTAATGCGACAGCTCAATTCACCACAGATGATGACACCAACACAACTCACCATACCTATACACCCACTCATCAAAAAGGATGGACAAGGAGAAAGCAGACTCACTTCGTTACACACACCCGTGCTGATAATTACGACTCGTCTGTGGGCCTAAGCGCATAATTTATACCCCCTTTTTGAGGCAGAGCTAAAACGCTTCTACGTAACTTTGTATAAGCCGTGATCCAGAACTACTTATTTCGACATCGCTTCGTTCTATATCGATCCCGCATTTGTTTCCCTATTAGAATAAGTTTCCATTTGTTGTAACCCGAGTTTATATTACAAATAAATTAACACTTATTTCCAAACCGCTAAAATAATGCCTTTTAATTTGAAATATTAGTCGTGAGTGCTAGTGACTCCTAAAACTTAAATACAGTGGTGTGATTCTCACTTAGCTGGTCACCCAATTAAATATGGTCCTTCGAGCCATTCCGAATGGCACTATTGATTTCGTCCAAGAAATCAAAGATACATTAAAATCGTGATGGCAAAACTTTAAAAAAGGCAAAACAAAACCTGGTGCAGTGCGGTGATGTGACAAAATAATAACTAATAGATGTACACACATACATGTAAAATATACAACAAAAGACAAAAAATAAATAAGTATAGTGGAGCAAACAAAAAGCAAAAAAGTTTGGTGACTCGGCAAAAATATACTTATGCATATGTATATGCAAAACTGCTGAGACAAAAACAAAATATGCCAACTTTACAAACAAAAAAAATAAATAAATCAGGCGCAAAAAGTAGAAGCCCTAAACAATAACACAAACAACAAAAAAAGGAAAAACCAAAGTGCGATAACGATGGTGAAGTAAAACAATATCCAGTGCGGTGCGGTAAAATGCAGTGACACAAAAAAAAAAAAAAAAAACATATGTATGTACATACTTACATATATGTATAAAGAACAAAAAATCATAAATATTAAAATATATTAGTGAGCTGACAAATAAGAGAACAGAGTGGAGAGAAACAAAAACAAAGTGCAGCAAACAAACAGTTCCAAAAAAAATAAAACACACAAACCGGGCGCGAAACCACCAAAATAAAAATATTATAAATCCAACAAACATACGGGCGCGTATTCAAAAACATAATACAAACAACAATAAGCACAAGAAGCCAGGCAGCTGGAAGACCGTGGAAGAAGGAAAGAGGAATTGCCAAGAAAAAGGGCATATACACACATTTTACGTTATACCCTACAAAACCCAAGTGAGCGTATTCAGTTCATACAAACTTAATTTATATCACATATGTATATTTACCAAACTTTTGAAAAACCTCTAAAACAGTTCGGTAATATACATACATACGTAACCACATATGTAAATATAATAAAAAACTCAGCTCAATGCTTATTTTTGCTTAGCTTTGTGTATTCAATCACACTTTTTCCAGCAAGACAAGACTGCTTATTTCAAATATTTACTTGCAAACATTTTTGGAAAATATTCTTCTGTTTTATAAAACAGTAAGCAGGGTAGCAATAAAGAGATAAGCAGAGGCAATTTGCAGGTATGAAATGCAAAAACATCAAATTGAAATAACATAAAAAGTAAACGTATATACACACATATTCCATTGCTATTTTATATACATATATTAAATTACATACATACATATGGATATACAAATATAAAAGAAGGCGACAAAAAATATCAAAAATATTTTTTCTATTCCGTTTTCGCGCCTCTCTCTGCTCGAAAGAATATAGACACACATATGTATATACAAGCATACGTCACACAACCTTCTTATGCCATACCCTATCAGCATTGGGTCAATTAGATATGAAACTTATTTAAAAATAATTTGAAAATAAATAAAAGATCCGAAGAAATTAACAGTACCACAAATTATAAAAACGAATATGTAATTTATTCAAAACAAAAATAAAAAAGGCGCTTAACATAGATAGATATTTCTACATATATATGTATACATATTCGTATATACATATTTACATATTCAAAGTCCACATTGGCAACTATCCGGCAATACCTCTTGTTCTTTGGCAAACAAAAACAAGCAGGATTGCATACGAAAAGCGAATTGATCTCTCTAACGAGCTCTCAACTGCTTAAGAACAAAAACATAATCATAAAATCATACAAACAAATTGTGCATGCTAATGTAAAAAGCGAATTGATCTCTTCAACGAGCTCTCAATTGCACGAAATATAAGTACATACATACGTATATATGTATGTATATACAAGTCCGAGTATTAGGGTGTACCTAAATACAAAATATTCGGACATAAAATATTTTAATTAATAAAAAGTACGGTTTTTAATTGCAATTAACAATTGAAATATATTTTCGAACTAAAATATAAATAAATAATATTATTTTGAAAAAAATGGTTAACAACAACAATAATCAAAATACACCTGCAGGAGTTACACGCCCAAAACAGGTTGCTAAATTTATTTCAGTAAGTGACAGTTTAACAAGATACTGCACTAGATTTGCCTCTTCACCGATTCACGAAAACTCGGAATCGTTATTGGAAATAAAAAGCCAAAATCTTAAAAATTTCTAGACTCATCTCCAAACGGCTCATGACGCCATAGTAGAATCTGACGATTCAGACCTACCACAAAATTTGAAACACTCGGCTTACGCAATATATGAAAACTGCTTAGACCAGTATGAAGAAACAAAAGCTATGATCTCCGATCAATTAAAGGTCATTAAAGAAAATGCACCTACTCCCCACAGTAGAGTAGAGCTGCCACAAATAGACAATCAAGAGGCAAGTTCAGGCATCCAACTCGAGGTGCCTGCATGTGATACAGAAACCTTTTACGGAGGTTATGAAGAATGGCCGTCCTTCCGGGAGATGTTCACAGCCATTTACATCAACCATCCACAACTATCAAAGGCACAAAAACTGTATCACCTCCGATACAAAACAAAAGGTCAAGCAGGCGAAATAGTTAAACAGTTCGCATTAAATGACGACAATTTTAATTTGGCTTGGGAAGCTCTAAAAGCTAGATTTGAAAACGAAAGAATACTGGTCGATAAACAAGTAACGACACTAATGAACTTGCCAAAAGTTAAGAAAGGAACAAGTGTAGAATTCATCAAACTAGAATCCACTGTTTCAAATTGCTTGTCGCTTCTATCGACACTAAATATTCCCACAGATAGCTGGGATCCTATTCTGGTAAACATTTGCACCGCCGCATTACCAGAAAAGTCGTTACTTCTATGGGAGCAATCGCTCTCATCACGAAAAAAGTGCCCAACGTGGCAACAAATGAAAGATTTTCTCACCACCCAATATGAAATTGCGGAAAGGTTAGAAGAAAATCGAATCAAAACTAAGAACAAACACGACCAAAGCTTAAATAGACCCCAAGCTAGAAGCAAAAACAAATCAAACATAATTTTTAACAAAACGCAATCGTTCACATCCGAACAAAGAAAACATACGTCATGCGAACTATGCACAAGAGGGCATAAGCTAAAAACTTGCGAGAAGTTCAAAAAATTAAACATTAACGAAAGGAACAACTTTGTCAGATCAAAAAGACTCTGTACAAACTGCTTGTCCCATACACACAATCTTAAAAGTTGCAAAAGCAAATTTAATTGCTCATATTGTCACAAAAGACACAATTCAATGCTTCATTACGGCAGATATCCCATCTCACCCCAAAGAAGCGCTTATTCACAAAGAACCACGGGTATAATTGCAAAAGCAAATCCCGAAAACCAAAATTCGAAAAATTGCCAAGAGACACCATGTTGCTCAAAGGCACAAAAAGTTCAAACGCTGCACAGCGAAACACAAAGTGGACTAGTTACAGAACTAGTTACCACCATGCCAACTAAAGTTGAGTATAAAACAAACAGATACCTTAATTCACAATTAAGGAAATTTCGAATGTTGAGGAAACTTCCTCCAATAACAAACAAAACTATAAAAGATCGGTATTGTGAGCACTTCCCTAAAGCCACAACTACCCGATTAAATAATGGCCGGTATGTCGAGCGACAACCACTAGAGCCACAATTTTTCAATACCCCACATAAAGGTAGAAGAAACAAGGTCAGATTCCCTCTGACAACCTCTTATAAAAATACAAATATATGTTCGTAACTTTTCGACCCCGCAGGATGGCTTTCGCCAATAATGATACAAAAATCCTGCTTAAAAAATCTCAAGCTATGTAGCGCGGTACTAAACTTCAAATTAGTGCATACGCTCTTAAACATAAAATATAACAAAAATGTCTCAAAAAGTCAAAAAAAGAAATCGACACTTTTCATACAATATTGCCCCATAGAGGCTTAAATTTTCAATATGTAAATAAAATTTCAAAAGCAAGTTAAGGGATCACCATACTCCCAATGCGATACAGTGACGCACCTCCGCTTACAAAAAGGCAATGGTCGCTCTTATCGCATCTATCCAAGCGCTCCTCATATGGGTGGATTATGGGCATCAGCTATACAAAGCATAATTATAAAAAATTATCTACCCCACGAATCGAAGCCGTTCTCCATTCACGGCACATCCCTCGCAAGATCCCTCTAATTTCATAGTCCTAATCGAGGGCTAATGAGTACCCATTCTGGCCCTATTGGAGCCAGACGTGGAGATGCTATCCTCCATAAGCCGAGAACAAATAAAGTCCAAACATTGCCGGTAATACAGACAAGGCATATATACGTAATAAACTACCGGTATGCCAAACCGATAAATAATAAATTGTAAACAGCTGATAAAATTAATAAAAGCAAACAATTTTTTTGGTGTAATAATACAATAAGTCGTCAAAGCACCCAAAATCAATTATTACCTTAAGCACAAATATTTACACAAAATACAATTAGCTTTTAAAACCTAAATCGCTTCTTACGGCTAATATTCAGCGGCCTCGGTTACTCCACCAACAGTAAGCCGAATTACATGCATCAGATTATATATATAAAACTAGCCAAAATGTTTGCCTAGGGGGCCCAGGATGTTTAAATGAGTTAAGCATCCACCCCCTCTACTCGGTAAAACTAGCGCATCCTAATGCGACAGCTCAATTCACCACAGCTGATGACACCAACACAACTCACCATACCTATACACCCACTCATCAAAAAGGATGGACAAGGAGAAAGCAGACTCACTTCGTTACACACACCCGTGCTGATAATTACGACTCGTCTGTGGGCCTAAGCGCATAATTTATACCCCCTTTTTGAGGCAGAGCTAAAACGCTTCTACGTAACTTTGTATAAGCCGTGATCCAGAACTACTTATTTCGACATCGCTTCGTTCTATATCGATCCCGCATTTGTTTCCCTATTAGAATAAGTTTCCATTTGTTGTAACCCTAGTTTATATTACAAATAAATTAACACTTATTTCCAAACCGCTAAAATAATGCTTTTTAATTTGAAATATTAGTCGTGAGTGCTAGTGACTCCTAAAACGTAAATACAGTGGTGTGATTCTCACTTAGCTGGTCACCCAATTAAATAGCGCTAGAGAACGATATTTTGATAAAAAAAAACGAACTAAGAAAAAAAAGTGCTGAAGAAAAGACGAAGTTCTACGCGAACATACAAAAACAAATGCGGGATTTTGTCGAAAAACGAGATATGCAGATGGAAATTGAACAAACAAAAATTGAAAATAGAAAAAGAAAAATTTAAAATTTTACAGCAGTCTGTTATGAATAAAAAATAGAAAAGCTAATTGATTTCATTTCAAATATATATTGTTTTATTTAACGGAAATATAAAATCAAGTTTATCATAAAATTAACATTTTTTACTTACAAATCTTGAATTAATGCATACGTATATGTGCGTGTTTATATAAAACAAATATGTCGTAAAATTATAAATAATTTTATTATTTGAGATTGAGTCACTGTATATGGGGTATTTCATACCAAATCGACCACTTTTGAACCCGACCCCTTTAGATTTTGCTGAAACTTATACATCCTTTTCTACCCTTTGAAAAACATTTTTGAGAATTTTTTAAAAATTGCTTGTCCAACTTCAAAAAAGTTATGTATTTTTCAAAAAAATGGCTTTTTTATTTTTAAATAGCCATAACTTTTGTAGAAATTGACTTTTGGGGACCGTTTTTTTTAAATTTTTGTTTTTGAATGAACTTTTCGAAAAAGTACACGAAAAAAACTTAACACGATGAATTATATAAAATGATCGGTTTTTTAAAGCAAAATCGTCATTTCTTTTTTTGGAAGTTCGCCATTTATTTGTTTTTTTTTTTCCTCAAAAAAAACTTCAATTAATTTGACAACTATCCCTGCTAATCCCGGAGTGGGCCGATTTTTTTTACATTTTTTTTATTTTTTCCATTTTTGAAAATTTGACAATTTTTTTTAAATAATTTTTTTTGGAAGTTCGCCATTTTTTTATTTTTTTTTCCCCAAAAAAAAAACTTCAATTAATTTGACAACTATCCTTGCTAATTCCGGAGTGGGCCGATTTTTGTTTATATTTTTTTTATTTATTTAAAAAAAATTATAAAATTTTCAAAAATAAAAGAAATACAAAAAATTTAATTTGAAATTGCACATAAATTTCTGTGCTCCGTAAATTTAAGAAACCTTCGGAAACGTCCTTTCAGTGCTCCAAATGCATTTTCAACAACTATTCTTGTTGAAGAATGTGTTTTGTTAAAACTGATAGGCGTTAACGAACCATAATCTTTGAACACTGGAATGAGGTAATTACTGCAACGGTATGCCGAGTCCCCGAGAATAAAAGTATAATTTGGAAATAAACTTTCCATATTACTTTCCGCTTTTCTATAAAATGCTGACCTTTTTAGTACTCTGCAGTCATGATATAATCGGGGCTCATCACAATAAATATCAATACATTTTTTATCAGCATAGACAATGGTCTGTAGAACAATACTATAATTACGTAATTATATATGTATGTATGTACATGTAAATCATTGTTTTAGCAGGAATTTTGGCTTTTCCGGACTTCGTAGCAAAATGGGTTCGTTCACTTTTTTCATATCTTCCTGCAAAAAATACTCATAAAGAAAAGTCTCATAACAAAAACAAATCATACCTATTAAGTAATCTAAAGTGGTGGGACTCAAACGAAAGTGAGATTTGAAATCCGTATCTTCAAAATTATAAATGGTATCCACAAAATTAGAGCATTTTGGATGCTCTATCTGTTCTTGTTCAGAATCCTCCGATGACGAACTTGATTCAGCAGCTAAGCCAGCCAGGATGTTCAATATGTATTTCCTTACCCTCTTCATCATTTGAATTTGTGTACACTCTACCAAGCAACTGGAAAATTGGATAGCTTATGATAAGGCAACATAATTATGTTGGCTAAGTCTTCCATACAAAATAAGCTAATAGCTTAATTTTCCGGTCAAATAAAACACGCCTATTAAGTATATAGGTGCTAAAGGAAGTACTGGTTCTGAAAAGTTCTATTCTATTAATTGCTTCTAGATTTGTGTACTGGAAACTGAACGAATCAAGTGGAATTTAAAATTGTGCTAAATGGGAAGTAGGCGTGGTTGTTCTTCGTCGTCCATTCTAACAATGTGACATAAGAATTAAAGAAGAATGTAGAAATCGGTTGGCCGGCTCCCGAGATATTGGATTTCACCAAAAAGTGATCGATGTCACGCCCATTCTCCAATATTCACGACCGCTCCCATAAATCTCTCTTATACAATTTCTTCCAACTTCACACTATCCGTAGAAGTTCTGATAAGATTTGCACTCAGCAAATTTGGTTGTTGTAGCTGAAGTGATTTATGAGATACTAGCTGTTACCCTGTGCGTTTCGCTACACCTAAATCGATTAAAACTCTTAAGGGTTTTTACTTTGTGTTTTATTTATTGTTGTTAAACTGTTACTTATTTATAACACATTTATAAAACATATTGGTATACAACATTTTTGGGTTTTCCACCTGGCGCGTAAATGAATAAGCACCTTGGTGTTCCCACTCTCGAGCATGCGACGAACAATTGGCCGTGGGAGAATCACGGTTCTTCCAAATTGACGCCGCACACTTGAAACGTTTGCCCTTGCGATTTGTTGATGGTCATCACAAAGGCAAGACGTACTGGGAACTGCAAGCGCTTAAATTCAAACGGCATATCCGTTGGAATCATGGGAATTCGTGGTAAGAGTACATTTAGCCATTTAGTATTGTTGCTTCAATCAAATTTGGCCACAATTTTTTGACTGAAAGTCTTGTGTCATTACACAAAGTCGGTGGCTTCAGATTTCGTAGAAGTATAATGGGTGAACCAACTTTCAGGACCAAACGATGCGGTGGCAGACCGGGGGGATCCAAAGAATTCAAGAATTCAGTTGGATAATTGACTACTTCATCTTTGATTTAAAACGCTATCAATCGATGTACATATATGTTGTAGCTTCTCCTGGCAGTTTTTCTTGAATGGCAAAAATTGATTTCTGCTGACGTGTACATTTTTCGGTGCCAATATTGCAGCGTTCACTTAAATAATCGTGGCGTTGATAGTGTTGGAACAATATTCGGAAATACACTTTCAATCAATTCTTTTTTCGATTGTAAAAGTGTACAAAAGTTGTTCGGCAATGTGATCAAACCGGTATCATCGATTGGTATTTTGCCTTCGCCAATGTCCAACAACTGCTTCGAAAACGCCGCTGCGGATCGATCATTTTGCAATTGGTCTCGCATGTTGATGGTAAGAGTCAGCCTTTGAACATGTCTCCACAAAACCGACGATTTAAACATACGCTTTATTTCGTTGGCAGGAGTTGATCGAGGAATGACTGACAAAGTTTGCCGAAAATCGCCGGATAATAAGACTAATGCTCCGTCAAAAATTTGTTGCTTTTGGCGTAAATCTTGCATTGTTCTATTGAATGCTTCTAATGACTTTTTGTTAGCCATTTGGCACTCATCCCATAGAACTATTCCACCTCCTCGCAAAACTTTTGCCATTGTTGAATTCCTCGATATGTTGCACGTTGGTGTTCAACGGTAATTTCAACGCAGAATGTGCTGTTCGGCCACCATCAAGTAGAGTAGCAGCGATGCCTGACGAAACAATTGCCAGCGCAATTTTCTGCTGTGACCGTATAGTAGCAAGAATCAAAGAGATCAGAAACGTTTTCCCTGTACCACCGGGCGCATCAAGAAAGTTGAATCCACCGGCGTTATTGTCAACCGCTCGTATAATCTTATCATAAGCATTTTTCTGCTGAATATTCAATTTGGTAATGTTAGCTTGTATGAAAGCACGCAATTCATTGCAATCGTATTGTTGTTCACGTTGAAGCTCATGGTCAATGACTGGGCGCAGTAATGCTAAGTTGCGCTAATGCCTTATTCGCAATTGTAAGGCACAGATCTTCAACCAATATCAAAGCAGAATTATACATTTGTAATGTATATAGCAAGTCTGCGTCCGATGCTCGATTACGCGCCAAAAGTAATAAGTCCTCGGTCATGCAGTCTTTGTACTTATTCCACAGTTATTGCGGATTTGACCGAAGGCATGTAGATATTATTATGGCGAATAGTACGCGTATTTGTTTTGGATGAGATGTGAGTGATGCGTCATGAAGTGCGGTGTCTCAATGCATATCATCTTCTAACAAATGCAATCGCTGACATGCTTCACGATACGTCGCACACAACTGACCGTCAACAGTTTTCAAATCATCAAATGATCTTGGTCCGGTCACGTTGAATAAAAGCAGACGCAAATAAAAACATTCGGCGTTGTTCGGATGGATGGTGTAAATGCGTCTTATGGCATCGGTTTTACGGACATTTGGATAACCGTCAACACGCTCCCCTTGCTTTCGTCGTTGAAATGTTTTCGATGATGGATTGCAAGTGAAATATTGTGCTATTTCGGAATATAGCAATGTTCTTGCAAATTCATCGTTTTCACACAACTCGAAAAAGGTAGTTAGTGTTGTCCCCGGTGGTCGTGCTAGAGTATGCATATTTGAAGTACATAAATAAAAATATGCATATTTGAAAGTATATAAATAAAAATGGAAAAAATTAACCTAAAACTACATCTTAAACTATGTATTTTACCCACACACGCATATGCAATAAGACCCACCAACAGTGTATTTATAACCGCATGGAAGCACTTACGAAACAATAACAATACTCACTTGCTTTGTGTGTGTTGCACGGTCAGCAGAAAAACACACAAAATCGGTTCCAATAAATGTAGCAAATCGATGGAATTAAATCTGAAAAAACACACAATGTTGAAACACTTTTTTTTACACACACCGCGCATTTTCAAGCGACAATCGAACCGCATGGCATCACATATGAAACAACAACAATACTCACTTGCTTTGTGTTGTACGCAGAATGTTAATCACGTTGAAATCTGAGAAAAATACACACAATGTTGAAACATTTTTTTTATACACTCAGTGCATTCGGAACACTTACGTTCTGTATGTCTTGTTAGCTTGACAGTCATCCATAGAAAGAACGAATGACAGGCAAAAACGATCAACATGCGATGTCAATGTTTTTTTTTTAATTGTAAACATCCGCCAGTTGTTGTTTTTGTTTTTTTTGCAATGATACACACATTAAATTTCTTATGTGCACCCTCCAAACAGACCCCAATCACCCCTGAAAATTTCATTGACTTCGGGCAAGCCGTCTAGGATTAGTATGCGAACAGGAAGTTTTGCCACTTAATTTTATATATATAGATGTACTTTAAACTTGTTAAAGGGCGGGGCCACGCCCACTTTAAAAAAAAAAAAATGTTCCCACAAGTGCCCTCTTTACCAAAAACTCGAAATTTTTATTCTACTATGGAACCCACATACCAAGTTTTATCGAGATATCTCAGTTTTTCCTCAAGTTACGTTAAGTTAAGATTGCACTGACGGACGGACACACAGACAGTGAACCGGATTTCAACTTTTCTTGTCATCCTGATCCTTTTTATATATCTAACCATATATTTCTATCTCGATTAGTTTTAGGTGTTAACTATAGGTGAACAAAACTATAATACTCTATAGCAACTTGTTGCAGGAGTATAAAAATTAATTTAAGGTATTTTGCGCATTAGACCGAAGTATATCCATTAATATACCATCAGTTAATTTTGTTAAGGCATCTTACATGTTTTCGAGTATCTCAAAGGTGCATCACAAACCATCACCAATATTTAAGGAGTTGAGTCAACCGGATGTTTGAAAATGTTGATATTAGTTATAAAGAAGCGAAAGCAAGTTTGCACAACATTTTTTCCATTTTCAGCACAAAGATATATTTTTATTAGAGAAACATGCTTTTTCAATTTTATTATCATAACTCAATTGAAAAATTAGAACTCCGTTAGAACTTGACGTATATAAGTATATTTGCGAAAATGCGCACCAATCGTTGCTGATGTCGAAAACCAACTGAACTGGGATCTCTTCGTCGGTCCCTTTTCTCGCTTTGGTATGTGGGCGGTGTGATTGTAGTTAGTTGGTGTACTTGTGTGTGGGTGTCGATGTGTGGTGCTCTCATGAGTAGTGTGAATTGTAAGTGGTGATAAGGTGAGTGTGGTGAAGGTTGCGTGTCAGTGTTGTGAGGTTGACTTGTTGTGGTGTGTGTGTTGATGTCGGGGGAGGATGCTCATTTATACAATGAATGCAATTCACTGATTATTATGTTGAATAATTTAATGAACTAAAGTAGAAATTAAAAATTTAATATTCGATTTATTTTTTTATTCCTTTAACACTTTAAATTGCGCAACAATATTACAATTGACTTGATAATATAAAACAATACTTCTATTTTATTTTCAAAAATTATGGAGTAGTAATACTTTGTTTCGAGACTTGGTATTTCTTTGAGAAAGAAAGTGCGGTGACAGCTATTTCCACTATTAGGAAATTTCGATCCAGTGAAACTGTTATTGTTGTTGTCATTTTCAAAGTTACTGTGATTGGCATGTTGCATTGCAGCCGGAATTTCACCTGAAAGTAAAAATATAACATATCATTTTATTAGGTCTTCTTTATATGAAAAAATGACTATTCTGAAATCTAAATAAATAGTTTTTATTAAAGCGGGTCACCAAGCGCTTAATCTAACACAACGTATATGGCAGGATCAGCATTGATGAAAATGGAAAACTAATGGGCGAACAAAACAAAATTGAATAAACGATAGAGTCTTTTCCTTTTCAATGCTAAACAAAACCATTAAATTTTATATCGTAAAGTTTTTGTTTGTAGATTTTTTGTGAAAAATTAATTATGTTTGTACTGTGTTTTTGTAATAAAGATAATAATTACTTTCTTCTAAATATTTGTTAACTTGAAAATCGGCAAATGAAAAGGAACAAATATCCTGGGAAGAGAATCCCCCTTTTGACAACAACCAGGACATGCACCTGGAATATCCGGGCCTTTAATTGGGAAGGTGCCGCTGCCCAGTTGGTTGATGTCCCCGTGAGAGTAAAGGCTGACATTACCGCCCTCCAAGAAGTGCGATGGACGGGACATGGACTGAGCTTTGTGGCATTTATCACAGTGGCTATATCGAGGAGCTCAAGTCCGGTGTGGAATTCGTGGTGGGAGAAACCAAAAATGTCTCCTATGAGCGCATAAAGCGCATTTTGCATAAGAACGAAGTAATTTAGTTTAAAAATTAAATCTACCTTTTCCAGATATCAAATAATTTTTATGTGGTAACGAGCTTTTTTTTAAAAACTTGGTTCATATATTTAAGGGGTTATACACAGTTAAAATTTTCAAAAAATCGATTTCTTTTATTTTCTTCCTAATGCATACATATTTAAGAATACACAATTTCATATCGTTTCGGTAAATATTTTCGGAGTTACACGTAAATTTAAAAAGGCGTTTCAGAGTGCTTGGAAGTGCTTTTCAAACTATAAACGCGTTTTTTTCAAAATTGTGCTTTCAAAGTCGGTGACCAACATTATTCGAAACCGGCTAAACCGATTAGTCTCAAATTTTAACACAAGCTTCTTAAACATATTTTTCAGCAACCAAAAGAAAATTTTTTCTCACCGATAAATATGTTTTTTTATAAACAATTTAAGGCCGATATTTTAGTTAAAAATTCATTTTCTTTTAGAAACCACCATTTCGTCAAAAATTTTTGTATTCTTACACCTTCGATTAATTACTAGATTTAACAATATATTTGCTTTTTTGTTAATTTCAAAATTTGAACAAATAAGAAAGGCCTAAGTTCGAGTGTAACTAAACATTATATCCTCTTCAGGCGCTGGAAAAACTTTATATTCAAAATGTTACGAAAGAATTTAACATTCCTTGTTCAAAAGATTTTGTAATACTATAATCAAATTCGGAATCTGACAATAGCATGGATCACTATCCGTGCAAAGTTTTATCTCGTTATATTAACTGCGTCTTGATTTACGTACTAGAAATTTTTTTGTTGTTATTATTATTGTTATTGGTTTTAGTAGTTTTTAACAGTACCGTTTTATACGGAGTGAGCGGGGTTATCATCCGATTTCATCCTTTTTCCCACTGTCGATAAGATTTCCTATAAGAATCGTCTTAAGAGAATTTGGCTATTGGAGCTTTAGAGGCCCAGTAGATATGTACTTTTTCTTTTTTCGCTTTTTCAAAATTTTTAGCCCACGTGTGCCCCAAATACTGCCATCCCCTGTGCTAAAGTCAAGTCGCACATCTTATTTTAGTGCTTAGTT
The DNA here is from genome assembly GCF_016617805.1 of Bactrocera tryoni. NCBI lineage: Eukaryota > Metazoa > Arthropoda > Insecta > Diptera > Tephritidae > Bactrocera > Bactrocera tryoni. The sequence goes on along the minus strand of NW_024396366.1, from coordinate 19,070,710 downwards.
ATGGTACTCTGCATGCTTTCGTTTAATGGAGTTTTGTGTGTCGTGGCAGTGGTTCGATTACGCCCGAACTCCGCTTTACTCTGTTGCCAAGAAACATGTATACCAACTTTCATTTTATTCTTTACTCAAGCTATAGCTTACACAGACGAACGGACACACAGGCAGACAGACACTCAGATATCAACTCATCCTAATCATTTTCATATACATATGTATATATAATACATTTCTTTCAGTTTTAGGTGATACTTATATCCGTTAGGTGAACAAAATTGTTATATTCTGTAGAAACATGTTGCAAGAGTATAAAAAGAAAAACTTTTAACTAGTGGTTGTTTCCCTTTATACGTGCATACGCTTACGCTTCAAGCCACAAGATTACGGAAATAATTTTTAAGCAGGAGTGTTTGAAACTGAGGTACCTGTAGATGAACTGTTTCCTTCCCCGCTCTTCTATACTAATGATTTAAAAAGGAAATATTTGATTGTTTGTTAGCATTGAAAAGGCTCCGAAACTACTTGTTCGATTTGAAAAATCTTAAATTTATTTACAAACAACTAAGGAAGGGCTAAGTTCGGGAGCCACCGAATTTTTTATACTCTTGCAACTTGCAAGAATCAAGGCCAGGGAAATACCTTAAGACGTAGAACGTTAACCAGAGGATCGGAATCCAAGAAGTTTTATATATACATATACTCTGTATAACTCATATGTACTCAAGATATGTATTAGTATCGACCAGATTTTATTCATTAATTATTATCATTAAGATACCTCACATACAATCAATAATAATAAGGAGCAAAGTCAGTCAAAGACTACATAGGTCAAGTTTTAGTTGGATTTGGACAATTTTTGGTCAAAAGGTGTCCTACTTTAAGGGAAATTTTCCGATATTGTCGATTTTCATACAGAGACAGTGGAATGTTAGATAAATTGTACGCACTAAATTTTGTCGAAAGCGGTGCCATGCCCATAGTCCAATTTTTACTACGGCCCCTCAAAAGCCTTGTCATACTGCCCCGGCCGCAAATTTTTACGTTTTTGGCGCATTAAGTTATTGATTTAGAGCGCTGGTAGTGGTTTTGAACACTACCGTTGTATGGGGAGTGAGCGGGATTATCTTCCAATTTTATTCCGAAATACCATGTCTCGGGGCCCGACAAACCGATTTCGACAAAATTTGGAACGTGATATTCGTTTCACATACCTATGTTACCTTGTGAAAAATATAGCATAATTTTATATTCACCTGAATCTTGTACTTTCCAGTACACAAAACAAGAAACAATTAATATGATGGGATTAAACTTTGCACGAATAATGCCTTTAGTGTATGCCACCTTATGTCAAAAAATTGCTCAAATCCAACCAAAACTGTTAGAGACCCTAGGTACCGAATATTTGAGACCCCAGTACCTATAGTTGACTTTTATTCGAAAATGTCAGTTAATGTATGATACATATAACTGGAATTAAGGGATAATCCTTCTATTATAATGGTATGTCTGTATGTCAAAAATGGATAAAGTCGAATCAATACTTTTCTTAGCCCCCATATACTTATTATAAAGAATTTTGAACTTCTGGGTGACTTTGTTCTGCATATATCGCCCAATATTCGAGTTATTCCAATGAAAATAAGAGGGTGTGTTTTATTATTCATAAGGATGTATCTAAAATAGATAAATTTGAGCAAAAAACTTGGCCTAGTTCCTAAATAACTAATATAAGGATTTTCGAACATCCGGTTGACTTTACTCTATATGATTAGTTTTACACCTTAAACGATTTCCCTGGTGTTGATTCTGGCTAGTTGCAAAAGTATAAAATGTTCGGTTGCACACGAACTTAGACCTTCCTTACTTGATGTTCGAAGCAGCTCCTTTCACGATGGAACTACCAATAATGAGTAGCATTAATCTTAAGTTATTATTTATACTTAAGTTAACTAAATTTATACGCGCAGTCACCGACTAAACCTCGTACTGAGCAGTTGAGTTAGCGTCTTTCTCTGAGTTCATATATGTAGCTCTCT
>NW_024396366.1:19003080-19068494 GCF_016617805.1 Bactrocera tryoni | reverse complement strand
AATTGCATGTTTTTACATGTTGAGAAACCAGTTATTTACAGTATATTTATGCAAAACCAAGTCATTATTAAATAGTTTTTCATTAAATATGATATAAATAAATGCATATATGCATCTCCTAAATACAAATAGTTATTCCTGCATACACACCACCTGTGGCCATCGAATGGCATCCACATTGGGTATTGTAGTAAACTACCTGCCGCATACAACACTGCGCTGTTGGTATTTAATTTTGGTAAGCGTTCAGTGTTCTCGGTTTTGTCAGTGTTGCTTTTGTGACAGCTGAAAATTATAAACTTTTAATTTAATTTAATTTAATGTAAATGAATTTCACTGTTCTCTGATTTTGTAGATTATATACATATGTATTTGGCTGTATTTATGTAACTGTAAGTTAGAAGTAAAACAAAATGTTAATTATTAATTGTGGAGACGATAAAATTGTAGCTTATATAAAACGTTTGTATTTTTAACACACCTGTTGAATACTTACTCAATCCAATCAATAATTAGCGACATCTGTGAGAATCTTTTTGAACTAACAAATAATACAAATAATTTGCAATAATATAATATTGCGAGTTGTAAGCTATCCTATCATCTAAGTTGGACCAAATTACATGTACATGTGTATATGCCAACTTTCATGAATATCAGTTGAGTCGTCTTTGAGTTCATTCGAAACATACACACGGACACTGGATTTTTATATATTAAGATGTAAATCCGTATTTTCTTTTTATACTCTCGCAACAATGTTGCTAACGAGAGTATTATAGTTTTGTTCACATAACGGTTGTTTGTAAGTCCTAAAACTAAAAGAGTCAGATATAGGGTTATGTCTACCAAAGTGATCAGGGCGACGAGTAGAGTCGAAATCCGGATGTCTGTCTGTCCGTCCGTCCGTCTGTCCGTCCGTGCAAGCTGTAACTTGAGTAAAAATTGAGATATCATGATGAAACTTGGTACACGTATTCCTTGGCCCCATAAGAAGGTTAAGTTCGAAGATTGGCAACATCGGCCTACTGCCACGCCCACAAAATGGCGGAAACCGAAAACCTATAAAGTGTCATAACTAAGCCATAAATAAAGATATTAAAGTGAAATTTGGCACAAAGGATCGCATTAGGGAGGGGCATATTTGGACGTAATTTTTTTGGAAAAGTGGGCGTGGCTCCGCCCCCTACTAAGTTTTTTGTACATATCTCAGAAACTACTATAGCTATGTCAACCAAACTCTACAGAGCGTCAGAAACACTAAATTTTACGGAAGAAGTGGCAGAAGGAAGCTGCACCCAGCCTTTTTTTAAAAATTGAAAATGGGCGTGGCGCCGCCCACTTATGGACCAAAAACCATATCTCAGGAACTACTAGACCGATTTCAATGAAATTCGGTATGTAATATTTTCTTAACACTCTGATGACATGTACGAAATATGGGTGAAATCGGTTCACAACCACGCCTTCTTCCAATATAAAGCTATTTTGAATTCCATCTGATGCCTTCTCTGTATAATACGAGTATAAACATTAGGAACCAATGATGATAGCGGAATAAAACTTTAAAAATACGGTATTTGAAAAATATTTAAATGACGGATAATGAAATCTCGATTATCACTTTACCATGCGAGAGTATAAAATGTTCGGTGACACCCGAACTTAGCCCTTCCTTACTTGTTAATACATATGTATATGCATATTACAAATTATAGAAAAATGGATCGTACACGCGCACTGGGTATGGTATATTTGGTAGAGTGAGCACAATTCCGATTTCTTTGGCGCCGCGATTTGAAGGTACCGTTGGAAAGAGGAAGTCCTCCTGATTAAAAAATATACAGGGTTATAGGTACCGCAAACGCTTAGTTTACTAGATATTCGACCTTAAAGTTCAAAAATTCGCAAAATTCGAACATTTCAAGAAGCTATGTCACCACGTTAAACCCACTTTATTCACATTTTTCTCTTCAAATTAATTAAATTACACTATAATCTTTTAAATAAATCCACATTTTACACATTTAGCAGGTTTTTTATTTAAAAAATCTTTATTTTTAAAATCTTTATTTTAAAAATTACATTTTATACTCGTTTGAACCTCATTTGTTTACCAAAAATTACGAAGAAATGGAGCGCTGCCATGTGATGACAAGGCAATTCGCTGAAATTCCTCTATTCATGCAAATGGATATTTTCTTTTTTAAATTTATTAAGCAAATAAGCAATATTATATACATGTATTAGTAATATTATATATACATATGTATAAGTAATATTATATAATAATGTTACGTAATAAAGTGTAAGGTTACAGTACAGTAAGAAAACTCAAATTTTGTTTCAATATGTAGGAGTGCATGATAATCGTAAAATATAACCATTTTATATCCAAAACTCATATTTTAAATATAATAATATACTATATGTATATCGTCACCTAAAATTCAAACCAATGTACCATAAAAAATAAATTGAAATCGCTGACAGATATAATAACCAAAATGTATAAATTTTATAACGAAAACTTAAATTTTGTTTGAATATTGGATATAAAGTGGTTATATTTTACGGTTATCATGCACTCATACATATTGAAACAAAATTTCAGTTTTGGATATAAAGTAGTTATATTTTTTGGTTAATATGCACTTAAACTCATATTTTAAATATAATATACATATATATATATATCGTCACCTAATATACAAACCAATGTATCATAAAAAATAAATGGAAATCGCTGACAGAAATAATAATCAAAATTTATCAATTTTATAACGAAAACTTAAATTTTGTTTGAATATGAGTGCATAATAACCAAAGAATATAACCACTTTCAGCACTTTATAACAAAAAGTCAATATATTTTTTTATTTTTAACGCAGAAAGGTGTACTACGCGAAAGTACTTCAGTCACCCCGGGTATTCGCTCGGCCAGAGATATTTTTTTAGAGCGCGGCCGAAGGCCACCAATGCAGAAAGGAGTACTACGCGAAAGTACTTTAGTCACCCCGGGTATTCGCTCGGCCAGAGTTATTTTTTTAGAGCGCGGCCGAAGGCCGCCAACGCAGAAAGGAGTACTACGCGATAGTACTTCAGTCACCCCGGGTATTCCCTCGGCCAGGGTTATTTTTTTAGAGCTCGTCCGAAGGCCGCCAACGCAGAAAGGAGTACTACTTCAGTCACCCCGGGTATTCGCTCGGCCAGAGTTATTTTTTTAGAGCACGGCCGAAGGCCGCCAACGCAGAAAGGAGTACTACGCGAAAGTACTTCAGTCACCCCGGGTATTCGCTCGGCCAGGGTTATTTTTTTAGAGCGCGGCCGAAGGCCGCCAACGCAGAAAGGAGTACTTCGCGAAAGTACTTCAGTCACCCCGGGTATTCGCTCGACCAGGGTTATATTTTTAGAGCGCGGCCGAAGGCCGCCAACGCAGAAAGGAGTACTACGCGAAAGTACTTCAGTCACCCCGGGTATTCGCTCGGCCAGGGTTATTTTTTTAGAGCGCGGCCGAAGGCCGCCAACGCAGAAAGGAGTACTTCGCGAAAGTACTTCAGTCACATAAATTACGTATTACACATATACATACGTAGAAAGTATTTTTTTTTGTAGTTAATATAGAAAAAAGAATCACTCGATAAAACAAACAAAGAACATATTTACTGTTTAAGATGTGGCAAGGCTCGTTTTCCTCATAATTGTAAACAATCTAACCTTTTCAACGATGAGTGTGCTAAGTGATTTTTAAATTAATAAATTTAGTTAAAATATAGCAAAATAAAAGTGAAATGTAAGCTTATTTCAAAGCTTAGAGTGGTTAAATGAGCTTCTGCGGCCCCCTCTTAATATACCACATCTACACTCCACACATACACACTATATTCCACACGTCATTTTTCATCCCACACACCATATTCAACACGGCATCTTTCATCCCACACACACCAACTCATCATCATCTACACCACACCTGTCACACCACACACGAGGACACCAAACACAATCAACAAAAGGGACTGGCGGACGGCGCCCAGCCTCTTTTTTGATCGATCCGTGCTCGCATCTCAACCGACTTGTCTTTTTCTACGCTACCGATTAAAGGTGAGTGCCGTGAATTTATGCTTCTGTGAAGCTTTTACATGGTCCTTCGAGCCGTACCGGACGGCACAAAGTGAAAAAAAAAATTATAACGGTCACGCGAAAATAAATCGGCAGTGACAAATCTTGGGGGAAAAAAAATATATACATATGTATATATAAATAAATAAACGAATGGTGACAAAAGTTAGCAAAACGACAAAAAATTTTTTTACATACATACATGTGAACAACATACATACATAAAACAGTGAACAAACGTGCAAAGTGCCAACAAAAACAAAAAAAAAAAAAAAAAAGAGGAAAGTGCATATAAATTAAAGAGAGATAGTGGAGTGGCTAAAGTGACTGAAAACATAAAACAAAAAAAAAAAAACCTTAAGGGTGCATCAGTGAGGTGAAAAAATTGCGCTGTGAAAAAAGGAAAAAAAAGAGAAAAAATTGCGCTGTGAAAAAAGTCAGGTGCAGTGAAAAATAACTTACAAAAGGAAAAAGAAAAGGCATAAGGAAATCACAACAATAACCACCAGCACAAGGATTGGAGGATGACGCACAGGCACAAGCACATGCACAAGCGCAAACAGAAGCGCAAGCAAAAGCAAAGGCACATACACTCATATTATCCCCAAAAGCCCCTGGCGGAAACCAAAGTGAGTCGTATCGTTCCTTTAAATTTTTATATATCACATTCTATACATATGTATGGTTTAAAAACGAAAACTTAAATTTACGGTTCAGACCAAAATTCGGGTCGAAAAATAATTGAAAACCGTTACCAAGCTGTTTTCGCTGTTCGGTTTATTTTTCGGGAAAAACCGAAAACCGCTAAGAAAGCAGTTTGGTACTGTAGATGACAGATTAGTAATTTGCCGGTAAATGCCTTCCGTTGTGTTATAACACAAAACTACCCAGGAAAAAAAAATATATAAAAATTCAAGTATTTACTTGAGAAATTTCCAGCAAGACCCCTTATACTTAACCAAGTATAAGCAGGATTGCTTAACAAAAAAAAAAAAAAAAAAGAAAGGTACGGCAATCAAAAAAAACAAAAAACGTATTAGCGATTTATACTTTACACCATACATACATATGTACATATATTTCACGTATATTTCTAAAAACATATAAACATATAAAGAGCATAACTGGTTAATTTAATACTGAAACCATATGCATATATTCATATTTCAAAACATATACATTTAGTACATATGTACATACATTCTAAAGTCAGAATATCATTCTATTCTCTTTTCGCGGCCTCTTCTCACTGCGTACATATATACATACTTATGTATATGCGGCGCAGTTACACAATTATATACTTCTCACAAGTAAACTTGAGCGAATTACCTACGATCGGTTAATTCTCTCTTCGTGGTTTTTTTCACACGAACACATACATATACGGGCGCATACAAATATATACTGGAAGAAATACCCAATCGACATTGGGTGCGAATTATACAACAATAATTATAACATAAAAGGTTTCATAACATACTTGAATATTTGTACAAAAGTGTATTGTTTCATATGTAAATACGCTCATTGCTTCAAAGTCCACATTGGCATATATTCCGCGATACCCCTTGGTTTTCGTCCAACAAAACCAAGCAGGATTGCGTATAAAATATATTCAAAGTCCACATTGGCATATTTCCCGCAATACCCCTTGATTTTTGATCAACAAAAACAAGCAGGATTGTGTAAAAAACAAAAGCGTAATACATATGTACATACATGCATATGTACAAAGTGCAGTGATCTCTAATACGAGCGCTCATTAGCACATAATAAATAAAATATCCACCTATAGGTATACCCTATAGGACATTTGGACATAAAAAATATATAAAACGAATATATATAGAAAAATAAAAATATAAAAGGTTTCCGGTCAACAATAAATAATTAAATCAAATTTAAACGATATTCTGCATACGCGTAATATTTTACTTGAAAACTCTTATTTACTTAAAAGAGTTCACGTCTAAAAATTTCGTTCAGAACTCTTATTAACTTAAAAGAGTTCGCGATTACACACACTATTAAATACGTAAAGCTTCTCGTCATATCAAGTTCATTCAAAACTCTTATTTACTTAAGAGTTCTCGTCTAATCATATACATAAATATATACATATATAAACGAAAATATTATTTGATTCTCGGTTTATCAAAAACCCATCGGTTTTATTGATTTTTTTGAGACTCTTGTATACAAAAGAGTCTTCTTTTCAACATTTAATATACGAAATATTTTCAAAATATCTACAAGTCTAGTTTTCACTAAGACGTTTTGATTTATTATATACATCTTTTAAATGAGCTCAGACTCAAAGGAATCTAAAACAACTCAGTTGCTAAAAGTTCCAAAAATGATTACAGACGAAAAAAGTCCGTGTACACCGGCTGAAGCTACACGCTCAAAGCAAGGTAATACAAAACCGAAGAGGGGTAAAGATATTTCTTACACAAAATTCATTGCTGAGAGTGACAGTTTGATACGATACTGCACTCGATTTTCATCTTCACCAATTCAAGACAATTCTGAATCGGTCTTAGAAATCAAAAGGGATAATTTAGACAATTTCTGGACACGTCTCCAAGCGGCATATGACGCAATCGTAGAATCTGACGACTCAGATCTACCGGAAAATTTTAAATCCTCGGCATACACCAAGTATGAACACTGCCTAGACCAGTTCGAAGACACAAAAGCAATGATTTCTGATCAACTAAAGCTTTTAAGAGCAATTGCACCTACTCCACAACCGAGGGTAGAGCTGCCACAAAGACAAGCCCAAGAGGCAAGTTCAGGCATTCACCTTAAAGTGCCAGTATGCGACACAGATATATTTCATGGTGGTTATGAACAGTGGCCGTCCTTCCGGGACATGTTTACAGCTGTGTACATAAACCATCCTAAATTATCACAAGCGCATTGTATCACCTCAGATACAAAACCAAAGGTCAGGCAGGCGTAATAGTCAAACAGTTCGCTCTCAATGACGAAAATTTCAATTTTGCTTGGGAAGCTCTTAAAGCACGTTACGAAAACGAGAGAATATTGGTCGGCAAACAAGTGACGATATTAATGAATTTACCAAAATTCAGAAAGAAACCAGTGAAGAATTCATAAAGCTTCAATCCACGGTTTCAAATTGTTTGTCTGTTTTATCAACACAGAATATTCCCACAGATAATTGGGACCCCATTCTGGTAAATATATGCACAGCTGCATTACCAGAAAAATCGTTACTTTTGTGGGAGCAATCGCTCTCATCGCGAAGAAAGTGCCCAACGTGGCAGCAAATGAAAGAATTTCTTACTACCCAATATGAAATTGCAGAAAGGGTAGATAAAAAACTAGTCAGAACGAAAAACGTTCAAAACGACCTCAATAGAAACTTCAATAGACCCCAAGTAAGTAGCCACAATAATTCAAATAGAAACTTTTTTAAAATCAATCGTTCACATTCCGAACAATATAAACAAACGTCATGCGAACTTTGTAGAGGAGGTCACAAATTAAAATTATGCGAAAAATTCAAAAAAATGAATGTTAGCGATCGAAACAATTTCGTAAGAACGAAAAAATTATGTACCAACTGTCTGTCACATGCGCATACGCTTAAAGATTGCGAAAGCAAATTTAATTGCGTTTACTGCCATAAAAGACATCATTCAATGTTACATATAACAAATTTTTCCAGCTCACCCCCAAACAATGCAAACGTAAAACGCGCAACAGGATTAGTTGCAACAACAAATTCTGAAAACTGCCAAGAAGCACCATGCTGCTCAAAGGCCATGAAAACCCAAACGCTACATAGCGAAAACCACAGTAGGGTACTATTACCCACAGCAGTTGTCTCCATCGAACACCGAGGAGAACTGTTTAAACTCAGAGCCCTAATAGACCAAGGATCACAACGATCATTTATAGCGTCTAGGGCACAAAACAGGTTACAGTTACCAACAAAACTGGCCAACTTTGAAATCACGGGAATGGGCGGAAGAGTTGTTCAAAACTCAAATAAAATCTGCCCCATTACCCTCTTTTCCCCCAAAGCGGATAAGCGCATACAAGCAGAAGCTATTGTCTTACCGCAATTAACCAACATGCTACCAAGCTATCATATAAATAGCAAGCATTGGCAAAAGGTTTCACACCTTAAGTTAGCAGACCCCAACTGCAACACTCCCGCTCAAATAGATCTCCTATTAGGCAGCGATCTCATACCACAAATTATTCTCGAAGGTATTGAGAAAATTACCAAAACACTTCTGGCGCAAAATACCATTTTCGGATGGGTCCTAAGCGACTAGTTGCGGAACCAGTTACAACATTAACAACTCAAGTTGAGGAAGTCTCAAATGAGTACCTCAATTCACAATTGAGAAAGTTTTGGGAACTAGAAGAACTCCCCCATATCAGTCACAACCCCTGAAGATCAGTATTGTGAGGATTTTTACAAAGCCACAACTACTAGATCAGAAAACGGTCGGTACGTCGTACGATTACCACTTAAGCAACAATTTCCTAACACACTCGCCTTAGGTCACTCTCGCACCTCTGCAATTCAGCAGTTTCTAAGTATGGAAAGAAACCTACTTAAAAAAGGCGAACTCAAATCTGAATATGATGGTGTGTTAGAAGAATACCTCCATTTGGATCACATGGAGGAAGTAACCCCAGGGGAGAAAATCGTCAACGGCAAATACTACTCCTTTTATCTGCCACATCACGCAGTAGTGAAGCCAGACAAAAAAACAACAAAAGTAAGAGTTGTTTTAATGCCTCGAAAACCACTAGTTCAGGGAATTCCCTAAATGATATCCTATTTACGGGACCCACACTCCAACCAGATTTAATGCTTCTGATATTAAACTGGCGTATATTTAAATACGTTTTCAATGGGGACGTGGAAAAAATGTATCGGCAAATAGTCGTACATAAAGACGACCAAGATTTTCAACGTATTATGTTCCGAAGATCCCCCACCAGTCCTTTACGCGACTTCAAACTAAAAACAGTTACATTTGGCGTTAACTGTGCACCATATCTAGCCATTCGAACACTCCACGAATTGGCAGACAACACAAAGTCAGAATTTCCTCTGGCAACTGAAGTGTTGAAAACTCAAACGTATGTAGACGATATTCTGTCTGGAAGTCACACTCTTCCACAAGCATACGAGGCCTTATCACAGGTAATAAAAGCCCTCAATTCCGCAGGGTTTCCATTAAAAAAGATTACGGCAAATCAACCAAATATAATCAAAAATATTCCAAACGAAAATTTGTTGGACACTAATTTCCTTATTTTCGAAAAGGAAAGTACAACAAAAACATTAGGCATCCAATGGAATGCGATATCGGACCAGTTCTCATACACGACAGAGTCCATATCCGCATTATCAACCATAACGAAAAGACAGATTTTATCCTCGGTGGCAAAACTTTTCGACCCCGCAGGATGGCTTTCGCCAATAATGATCCAAGCGAAAATCTTAATACAAGAGCTATGGCTAGATGGAACCGACTGGGACGAACAAGTGAAACCTCTTCGCTTAGAAAAATGGTCCCAGTTCGCAAACAATCTGAATGATATTTCTCAGATACAAATTCCACGATGGGTAAACTACTCCCCCGAACACAAAGTCGAATTACATGGCTTTTGTGACGCCTCAGAAAAGGCATACTGCGCTACTATCTATGTGCGCACGCAAAGTGACACCACGACCACGAGCCACTTATTAGTAGCAAAAGCAAAGGTGGCACCTTTGAAAACTATAAGTCTCCCACGACTTGAGTTATGTGGCGCACTACTACTGTCAAAATTAGTAGCCATGGTGCAAATGCATTTAAATATGACAAAATGCAAACTATATATGTGGTCCGATTCCGAAATTGTACTAGCCTGGTTGGAAAAACCACCACATGCATGGAAGACGTATATTTCTAACCGAACGTCTCAAATACTTGACCTAGTGGGATCAGCCACTTGGCGTCACGTAGCCAGTGCTGACAATCCTGCCGATCTAGGTACAAGAGGGTGCAAGCCACTGCACCTTGCCACCACCACCCTCTGGTGGAATGGCCCCCGATGGTTGATATAATCTCCTGACTCTTGGCCACAATCCCCCATGCGCAACATTATCGCACCAGAAGGTCGAAAAATCGCCACCTTTCACACATTATTGGATGATGGCGACATCCTTGAACGATTTTCATCGTTTCCAAGAGCTCTCAGAGTAGTTGCTTATATGTTCAAATTTATCGAGCAACTCAAAAGCAAAGTAAAGGATCGCATAATTTCCCATGCAACACAGTGACGCACCTAGAGTTACAAAGGCAAAGGTCGCACTAATAGTATATACACAAGCGCGCTACTTCAGCCGCGATATATCACTACTAAGAGAATCGAAGCCGATTGATAAAAAGAGCTCACTCTTAGTCCTCAACCCATTTCTGGACACGAAAGGTCTGCTTTGTGCCAATGTTCGGCTTGCTAATTCGAGCCTGACATACAATGAACGCCACCCCATAATAATTCCAGAGAGGTCACCATTTGCCACATTATTCCTCCATTACATCCACATCTTAATGCTACACGCCGAACATCGTCTCATGCAACAGATGGTACGCCAGGAGTATTATATCCCCGTCTTAAGCCGCAAATCAAGAAGTGCATCTTCACGTGCAAGATTTGCACTATGCACAAGCAGAAGATGCGAACGCAGATTATGGCAGCACTTCCACCGGAACGCTGCAATTTCGCTCTGCCTTTCACCACAACAGGTGTTGATTTTGCTGGGCCTTTCCAGGTAAAGGCGTCCATGTTAAGGTCTCCCACTCTCATGAAGGGCTATGTGGCTGTCTTTGTATGTTTCACGACAAAGGCAGTACACCTTGAGCTGTGTAGTAATCTGACGACGGAGGCTTTTCTCGCGGCATTTGCTCGCTTCGTCGCTCGACGTGGCTACCCATCAAAAATCATGAGCGATAATGGCAAAACCTTTATCGGAGCTCAACGAGCCACAGAAAAGCAATTTTTGGAGTTTTTAAAACAAGTGTCACTCGACATCGTACAAAAGTACGCCCCTCAAGGTATCAATTGGCAATTTATACCCCTAAGCGCTCCTCATATGGGCGGTTTATGGGAATCAGCTGTAAAAAGCTTCAAATCCCATTTCAAACGGGTAGCTGGAAATTATAAATTCAATTACGAAGAGTTCACGACGTTATTAAATCGAATTGAAGCCGTTCTCAATTCACGGCCACTCACAGTATTATCGCAAGACCCCTCAGATCTCACCGCCTTAACTCCAGGGCATTTTCTAAAGGGAGCACCCATCCTGGCCATTCCTGAGCCAGGCGTGGAGTCGCTATCCCTATTAAATCGATGGGAACGAATTAAGATTCTCCACCATGATTTCAGCCGCCGATGGAAGAACGAATACATAAAAGAACTCCACAAAAGATACCGCTGGAAGACTCCTCAACAAGCGCCTAAACTTGGAGACTGTGTCCTCATTCACGACGATTGTCTACCCCCCACCGAGTGGCGGCTTGGCCGCATAGAAAAGCTACATTACGGCTCCGACGGTCACATACGAATCATTGATCTCCGTACGCAAAACGGAACGCTAACCAGACCGCTTGTGAAGCTATGCTTTCTGCCAACTTCCGACGATCGCGAATCCGAAAACCGAAAAACCGAACCGATAATATCGCGATATAATAAAAATAATTAAATTTAACACTAAAACGGGAAATAGCTAATAACAATCCGCAAAAAAAAAAACAAAAAATAATAAACCTTTCGATTAAGACGCCGTATAAAACAACCAAGAATCTTAGCCAAAAAATTGTCGATCAATACGACGACCCGTTCATGCCACATACCGTGGCACGATCACCATGTCCGCTTATCTGATAGAAATTTATAACTAATAATCTTCTCTATACAGATCATCATGGATGTAGATACACCAGTCCCAACCCCGCAAACCGCTCGGGCTTCCAATGCGCCACGCACCGGGCCTACACCAGCGCCCCGAACTGTGGCTGCAACAACGCCGACAACTACATCGGCAACAGCGCCGGCAACTGCACCGGTAACAGCGCCGGCACCTGTACCGGCAACCGCGCCGACAGCGGTACTTACACCCGCACCTCATGGTGGCACCCGACCCCCATCGCGGACTTCGGAGACCCGTCGGATAAGGTGCCCCATCTGTCGACGCCCTCATCGCCTCCACCATTGTGGGATATTTAGGGGTATGCGGCCTTTGCAACGGCAGCAAGTTGCTCACGCTCACGGTCATTGCCTCAACTGCCTGTCGCACACTCATGCTACTTCAGAGTGTGAGTCACGGGGGCTGTGCCAAATGTGTCACCGGCCGCATCATACGCTGCTACATCGCGGCTCGTCACGCGAAGCGCACCGGCCATCTAACCATCGTGGCCGCGTATCCCGACTTCCACTCGCCGATAGTGTCATGCACCAGCGGAGTGGAACCTCGTTGCGGCGTCGACAGACTGGACCACCACCTCGTCGATCCACGGGTCTGAGCAGCGTTGTGGCAACGCTGCAACAGCTGCAGCGCCTTTTAGGCTAAACATTCGTTTAGGGGGGCCTGGATGGTTAAATGAGCTTCTGCGGCCCCCTCTTAATATACCACATCTACACTCCACACATACACACTATATTCCACACGTCATTTTTCATCCCACACACCATATTCAACACGGCATCTTTCATCCCACACACACCAACTCATCATCATCTACACCACACCTTTCACACCACACACGAGGACACCAAACACAATCAACAAAAGGGACTGGCGGACGGCGCCCAGCCTCTTTTTTGATCGATCCGTGCTCGCATCTCAACCGACTTGTCTTTTTCTACGCTACCGCATTAAAGGTGAGTGCCGTGAATTTATGCTTCTGTGAAGCTTTTACATAGAGTGTGTATTTAAATATACAAAGTAAAAAATGTAAAAAAATTTTATGAAACATAGAGAAATAACATGTTTTCTTAGAGCAAATTTTTGAACTTTTAATCGTGAATATTTTAAAAAATATTAGCAATTTTTACATATTCCTCCTCTGGAGAAGCTCCCCTATCCGTACATACCCCATTTATACGGAAACTCGGTTTTTTTACCCCTCCGCCAAAGTAATCGGAATCGTGCCGTAGGGTGTATACATGTAGATATGTTGCCCAATTGCCTTCTTCTTCGTATGTTCCCCGTCCTGTGCTCCACCCGGCTATCTCCTTGTGCTGCTGTTTTGTTGTGTGTATGTAGTTTTGTTGTAATGTTCGCGCCCGATTGTTTTTTATTGCTGCTTTATTTTTTCGCGCCAATTACGAAACAATTTTAGACGACCGGCTCGTTAGAGTGTCAGAATAAATGTGTCTATTTATTTTAAAGATTTTCTTGCTTTTATAGTTTTACAAAAATACTTATGTTCTAATTTACAAAAATTCTTATCTGTGGGAAAATTCCACATTGCTGCTTATCCTTTATTACTATCATGTGGCTGCATTTGCATTTAATATTTATTTAGGATCAGTGTTTCTTCTCATATCCTAATTTTACATATCTTCTGGTTTTCTTAAATAAATGTATCTTCTTATCTACCAGACTATCTTCACACCATCTGTGTTTGCTGTTGTTCTTGGGTTAGCATGGGATGTAACTCCTCCACCCTTAGATACAAAACTCTCCTGAGGTTTGTTTACAAGTTCTATTCGCATTTGTTTTTGTTTCCTTACAAGAGAAGGCTTATTAAAAGTAAAATAATAATAAAAATTACAAATGAAATTGAATAATTAATTTTCTTATGGTACTTAAGTTCTTATATTTTTCTATGTTCTTTAAATGTTCCAGTCTCATATCTTCAAATGAAATTTTATTTGTAAAATTAGTTTCTTCATTTACAGGAAAGTAAAATCTTTGTTGGAATATTTTTACCTTATTAGAGAAAATTTGATTGTTAATTTCTAGTGTACAATTTTGGTAGTGTATTAAATAATTTCCTTCCAGTATTACTTTCCTGTGATCACAATCTTGTCCTCTCTCGACGAACAAAAGCTAAACTCTATAAGTCGCTCATAATTCCCGTCCTGCTGTATGGTGTAGAGGCTTGGGCGATGACAACAAGCGATGAGTCGACGTTACGAGTTTTCGAGAGAAAAATTCTGCGAAAGATTTATGGTCCTTTGCGCATTGGCCACGGCGAATATCGCATTCGACGGAACGATGAGATGTACGAGATATACGACGACATCGACATAGTTCAGCGAATTAAAAGACAGAGGATACGCTGGCTAGGTCATGTTGTCCGGATGGATGAAAACACTCCAGCTCTGAAAGTATTCGACGCAGTGCCCGCCGGGGGAAGCAGAGGAAGAGGAAGACCTCCACTCCGTTGGAAGGACCAAGTGGAGAAGGACCTGACTTCGCTTGGAATATCCAATTGGCGCCACGTAGCGAAGAGAAGAAACGACTGGCGCGCTGTTGTTAACTCGGCTATAATCGCGTAAGCGGTGTCTACGCCAATTAAGAAGAAGAAGATCACAATCTTGTACTTGCTTAGTATTTTTCAAATTTTTTAATATTAATGTTTCGTCAATTTCAATTATTTCTGTTGTTTCATTCTTAATTAATAGACATGTTTTTGTAAAAATGCAATGTTTTGAAGTTTTTAATTCATTAAGTGTTTTGTCTTTTTCATATGTATAAGTTTTATTATTGTAATTAAAAACTGTTTCTGAAACGGCAGTAATTTCTCTCATTTGTTCATTTGAAATGGGCTGAATAACTTTTAATTGAACTGTGCTAACATTTCGTGGTACTTTTACTATTAAAAGGAGCAGTTTTTCTGCACACTGCATTGCACACATTTTTAAATGTTGCAACTTAAATAGGTCTATTTCGTATATATCAACTTCTTCACTTGTCAAAATTCCTGGATGTAATAATCCATGTTTGGCGGCTGCAATGCTATCTTGAAAATGATCAATTTTTTCTTTAAGGACATGTATGTATTCTTAAGATTTGCTCGTTAAACATGTTGTTTAATGCAGCATCCTTTAGAATTTTATCATTTCTTCTTTCATAATCTAGTATTTTTTCCCTGTCTTGTTCTATTGTTGTTTTTAAATATTTAAATGTTTTTTCAAAATATTTTTTTATTTTAAGTTGTTGGTTTAAGGTTGTAATAGAATTGTGCATATTTTGATCAATCACCTTTAAGTGATCCTCAATATCCTTTCTATCTATGTCATCCATTGTTTCAAATAAATATTTATTAATTGTCCCAACCAAATTAAATAATCCTCTTTTATGCCTATTCCCACTAGATTTAGGTATTATGGTTTTGACTTTTGTTTTAAGGATTAAGAGTTCATTCCTAAGTAAATCGCGATGTAATGGCCTTAAGAGATTTGTATTAAAAGTCATGTTGTTAATTAAATATAAAATTTCATAAGGGTCTATGGCGTGTATTATAAATTCTGATGAAACTACAATTTCCGTTTTAGATGTACTAATTTCCACATATCCGCTGTTTTCATGAATCGGTTGGATGGTTAAAATGGACATTGCTGTTGGAGCCATTGTCATTAGTATCAAAAATATTAGTGGCCAGTTGATCCGCAAATTTATTTTCTCTTTTAATATTGGTTATATGTACATTATCTAGTTTAAGCTTCCTATATCGTGGTGCGTTCTTATGACGTACTGCCACATAATTCTTAACAAATGCTTCTTCTTTATTACAACATTTTCTCTTTTTTCATTAAGTTTTTTAATATTGTTTTCTTTTGTTTCTTTTAATTTTTTGAATACTATTTCTTTATTTACTTCCCCATTTTCTATGTAAATTGGTCTTTCCTTAGTTACCGAATGAATCGATTTGTTATAAAATTCGATACATCTAAACATTTTTTCTTGAACTAAGAGAGTCCTATATTCTAATTCAGCAACTCTAAGTTTTTCGCTAATATTATTATGAAAACGTTCTATATCCGAATTCCCTGTATGTCTATTTGGCTTGGTAAAAAGAACTTCTATATTTTCTATGTTAAAAAAATCCTTAACATTAACGTTATTAATTATTCATTATCAGCTATAATTTTTCTTGGCTTTCCTTTAATAGAAACATATTGTCTAAGTTTTTCAACAAGAGTCAAACTATTTCTGTTTTCCAAAGGCAATGCCATTGCAAATTTTGAAAATTTGTCTATAGTTGTCATGAAAGTTTGTTTTAGGAATGTAAAAGTATCAACATGAACAAGATCATTAATTTCAGTAGGAGTTTGTGTTATGTGAAACTTAGGTTTCAACGGATTTCTGTCATACTTTACTTTATTACATATATCGCAATTGTTTATATATTTTTGTATTAATCCTTTTAGTTTTTTTAATATATATAAGGTGTTTTAAACCATTATAATTTTCATTTATGCCAGCATGCCCAGTTTCATATTTGTGGTACTTTGAAATATACCGATATGCCTCTGTTTCATCTGACAAGTGTTTGGCATGAAATAAACATTTAAAGAATTTGATGCTATTGCCAAATATTTCGATTAATTTTAGTTGAACTTTGTTGTATTCGGAGTCAGCTATTTCTGAAAAAATTGCCGCTTTTTTTGTTTTATCATGTGTCCTTAAGATGTCTACCATGTATTCGCTATTAATGTCATCTTGGCTTATGTAAATCTTAAGATTTGTACCTATTTTTTCAGTGTCTCTTACTTTATGTTCACATAAAATAATTTGAGTCTGAAAACGATTGATGGCAGATTCAAGTGTAAGGATATGGTCATTTAATTCTTCTACTTGAGAGTGAATTGTAGCTGCTGTACTCATGTTATCATCTTCTTCAGAAGTTTGATTTATGAGGCAGATTTCTCCAGAATCTACATCTAATCTGCTAAGAAAGTCGACCAAATGTGTCTTCTTTGCCTTTTATATATTGAATACATACATATATCGTATTCTCCAAGTTTCAGAAGCCACCTTTGTAATCGAGGATTTATGTCTTTTCTGTTAAAAGATCGAATTGCGTACCATAAATGTAGGGTCTAAAATAATTAACTGCCCAAACGATGGCTAAGAGTTCCTTTTCTGTTGTGCTGTATTTCTTCTCGTGTTCATTAAGTGTCCTGCTAGCATAGCAAATGGGATGGCCATCTTGCATTAATACGGCACCAATTTCTTTTCGAAATTGGGATATTTTAATATTGGATCGTTAACTAAAAGTCTTTTTAGTGTATAAAAAGCGACTATAAATTGTTGAGCTTTAATATTAATACGAACTCCCATTTTAAGAAATTTTGTCATGCCAATAGCAATTTTAGCGTAATCTTTAATGAATTTCCAAAATAGGATATTATACTTGTTGCTCCTAAGGAAGATTTAATTTGCTTCACTGTCTCAGGAAGCTTAATTTTTAAATTGCTTCTATTTTATTAGGACTCGGTTTGAATCCTTCTGAAGTTAAAATGTGACCAAGATATTCAGTAGTCTTAGCAAAAAAATTGCATTTATCGATTTGAATTTTCAAACAGTGTTCTCTTAATTTTTTAAATCTATACTTTCCTTGTGTTCTTGAAGAGGGGAACTAAATATGAGAATGCCATCTAAATAAACAACGCATATTTTATTAATGTATTCTTTTAAGACAGAGTGCATTAATCTTTGGAAAGTGGCTGGGCCGTTCTTTAAACCAAATGGCATTCTTATGAATTCATGATGACTTAACGGTGAAGAAAATGCAATTTTTTTCTAACACATTCTTTTATAAGAATTTGATGGAAACCTTTGGGTAGATAAATTGTTGTAAAATATGTTGCTTGACCTAATTTTTCAGATATGCTACCTGTATTTGGAATTGGGAATTTATCAGATATAGTTATTTCATTTAGAGCCCTGTAATCTATTACTATTCTCCATTTCTTTTTACCAGAATTATCCATTTTCTTTGGGACAATCCAAAGTGGTGAATTGTATGGGGAGCAGCTTTCTTTAATTATTCCCTGGTCCAGCATTTCTTTAATTTGTTTGGTTATCTCCTCCTCGTGTATTTGAGGGTATTTATAAATTTTTGAATATACAGGCTTTTCAGTTGTTGTAACGACTTCATGTTGTACTTCATGAGCATGGGTTAACTGTTCATTTTCTCTAAATATAAGGTCATTATTTTTCCGTAGTATTTATTTAACATTTTCCTTTCTACAGTATTCATATCGGGCCTTTCTAGGATTGAAAAGTTTTTCTCAATGGGTTCAATTGAATGAATTTCTTCCTTAACAAACGGGCATGGATTTACAAATTTAATTTTATTGCCATTAATATAAAAGTAATTTTTTCCAAAACAAGAAAAAACGTTAACTTCGGTTGCACCGAAGCTAAATACCCTTCACAGGTGCATTTCTGTTAGTAACTATGTGTTCAGTTTGTATGGAAGCTATATGCTATAGTAATCCGTTCTAAACAAGTTTTTTAGAGATTACATTGTTGCCTTAGAAAAAAACATATATCAAATTTCGTGAATATATCTTGTCAAATGTGAAAGTTGTCCATACAAGAACTTGATTCCGATCGTTCAGTTTGTATGGCAGCTATATGCTATAGCTAATCGATTTGAAAAATTTCTTCGGAGATTACATTGTTGTCTTAGAAAATAACATATACCAAATTTCGTGAATATATCTTGTCAAATGTGAAAGTTGTCCATACAAGAACTTGATTCCGATCGTTCAGTTTGTATGGCAGCTATATGCTATAGTTAACCGATCTGAACAATTTCTTCGGAGATTACATTGTTGTCTTAGAAAATAACATATACCAAATTTCGTGAATATATCTTGTCAAATGTGAAAGTTGTCCATACAAGAACTTGTTTCCGATCTTTCAGTTTGTATGGCAGCTATATACTATAGTTAACCGATCTGAAAAATTTCTTCGGAGATTATATTGTTGCCTTAGAAAATAACATATACCAAATTTCGTGAATATATCTTGTCAAATGTGAAAGTTGTCCATACAAGAACTTGATTCCGATCGTTCAGTTTGTATGGCAGCTATATGCTATAGTGGTCCGATATCGGCCGTTCCGACAAATGAGCAGCTTCTTGAAGAGAAAATCACGTTTGCAAAATTTCAAAACGATATCTTAAAAACTGAGAGATTAGTTCGTATATATACAGACAGACGGACAGACGGACAGACAGACAGACGGACATGGCTAAATCGACTCAGCTCGACATACTGATCATTTATATATATATTTTATAGGGTCTCCGACGATTCCTTCTGGGTGTTACAAACTTCGTGACAAACTTAATATACCCTGTTCAGGGTATAATTAATTATTGCATTTAATGGTCTCAAAATATTCTGCCCTATTAAGCAGTCGAATTTTCTATTAAAAAATGGTGTTAAATTCCAATGCACGAAGTTTTCACTATTGAATTCCGTAGGCAAGGGAGTTTTCACTTCTTCAGTAATGAAAAATTCACCACTCATTGTTTTTAATTTAATGGGATATTCTAATTTATTTTTCCTAAATCCTTAAATCTACTTTACTATTTAAAACTGAAGTTGTTGAACCGGTATCGATTAAACACTTCAATCTATTTTTACCTACAGTTAGTTTTACTATTGGTAGCTCCTCCCCGGGCTGGTAACCGAAAATTTTCGCCCTGATTATAATCCATATGGTCTACTTCCATAGGCACAGGCCTTTGACTTCTATTTCTATTCCTACTCTGTTGTGAATAGCTATTTTGTGATGCTTGTTGTGGGTTAATATTATTATTATTCATTCTACTATTATTTACCCAAAAACGTTGTTGCGTTGGAAAAGAAGGCTGAGGATTTGATTTTTTGTTTTTTGTTTTGTGTCGTTTTTTCCTTTTTTTAAGGTTTCGCGGCTTTGTTTGTTGCTGTTTTATTTTCGTAAACTGTTTGTTAATATAATTTTTCTAAATGCACTTATGTTTTTTTGTTTATTCTGTTTGATATGTTGTTGTTTTTTATGTTTGTTCTGGTTGAGTCGGTGCACTGATTTTTTCACTGCACACTGTTTTTTTTTTCTTTTTTAGTTTAAAGATCCATAGTGCCTGTGGCTCGGACGACCATGTACAATTTTGTTGCCAAAAATTTGGAAACAAAGCACTAATCACTTTCAAGATGTTAAATAAAAATGCGCACGTACTAAAGTGTAAAATAATTTAACGTTTATTTAGAACTTATGAAAAATATAATGTTCTGTTTGAAATCCGAGTACACGTATACGGAGCGGGGAGGATGTAAACCGGACCGCTGAGTGATCAGAGGAGGTGATCAGTGCGCTAGAGTTGTAGAAAGACGTTGAGTTCTGGCGAATTTGGTACAACGATCGAAAGCTGCTTACAGCGCAGTATAGAGCCGAATGTAGATGGTCGAATTATGAGGAGCGAATTGTGTTGAAAGGTGTCGACGCGGCGCAGTGTAGAAGTAGGAATTGTGTAAACGAATGTGTTCGCTATCCTTCGGCCCAGCCTTTTTGTTAAGTGGGTTGATTGATGTAAAAGTGTGGTGAGTTCTGTTGTGTGGTGATGTATGAGTATGCTGCCATTGGAAGTGTTATATTAATGTGTGCCAGTTTTCCGGGTAGTGTGGGCAGATCCTTAACTCATTTAAACAAATATTATTATTTAAACAAATCACACGCACGCTCATGTATGACATAATTGTCCTAAAAACAAAAATAAATCTAAACCTTTTACACAATATAGCTTCTAACAACTCCGTCAATTATCAAAGTTTTAGAACAACATAAAAGAAAAGTTAAGGGATCACCTTTTCGCGTTGCGATACAGTGACGCACCTAGACTTACATAACTTACATAAAGTAAAGCTCGCTTTTAACGCATCTATCGATGTGATCCTTATGAGGTGGGTTATGGGAATCAGCTTCAACGCTTCAAAAAAATTCTGAAGAATTCTTTACTTTTCGAATCGATGCCTAAGAAGTGCCCACTCTAGCTCTGAGTCTATATCTGAGTCAGGCGCGGAATTCCTATTCTATATATTAAAGAAATTGCAAACATTACTGATAATACAAAAAAGTCGAATATTAAACTGTAGGCAAACCGATAAAATAAAAAAAAATTGCAAACAATACCAAGTAGTGAAACCAACTTCAAAATAAATGTGCAAATTACTGCCTCAAACATCAATACTATTAATTTATATTAAAACCAAAATCGCCTTTTACAGCTAATATGACGCGCTCTAGGCTACTGCACCAACAGTACGCTCAAATACATGCCATGGTATATATGTGTAATACTAGGCAAAATATTCTCCTAGGGAGCCCAGGATGTTTAAATGGAAATGAATTCCCTCCTACAAGTACACCTCTCCACTTGGAAAACTAACGGCACATCCTAATACTGTCCGCCACATCTTCACCAATACACCACACCTGAGGACAAATTGGATTTCACCGTCGCAGATAGCAACTAAAGAAAGATTAATGGTCCTTTGCGTGTTGATCTCGGCGAATATCGCAATCGATGGAACGATGAGCTGTATGAGATATACGACGACATTGACATACGAGGTCTGTCGCAAAAGAAACAGGACTGTTAAAAAAACAACAAAAAGATAATATTTTTCAAAAGTTATATTTTTTTATTCAAAGTAGTTTCCTTGTGCTTCGATACAGCATTTAGTCCGGTCAATTAGCATTTCAAATGAGTGTTTAAGGTCATTTTTCGGAATGCTCTTGAGAATATCGGTCGTCGCCTTTTGGATAATTGAAATGTCCTGAAACCAGTGTCCTTTTATGGGCAAATGAAGTTTTTCAAATATTACAGCATTATCGTGCAATAGGCGCCAGGACCCTGCCTCACGGTATTGTGGTCGAGCACGACGAATGCGTGACAAAAGACGCTTCATAACACCAAGGTAAAACACAGCTTTAATCGTTTGGCCAGGTGGGACGATACCCTCGGAATCGTAAAAACAAATCAGCATTGTCTTTATTTTTGACTTCTGAAGACAACCGACTTCTGATCGTCACAGAGGTCCTCACGACCTTCTTGGAATCGCTTAAACCACTCATGCACATTACTACGGGATAGGCACTGATCACCATAAACTTTCTTCATCATTTCAAATGTTTCAGTAAACGTTTTACCAAGTTTAAAACAAAATCTAATATTTGCCCTTTGCTCAAAATGCATTTTACGACCGATGTCCAAAAGCTGCTGTCACTTTTTGATCGATAACATCGATTGTAGTTATCCAATTGTCTACGAAATGTCAACAAGAGATCAAACTTTTTATTTCATATACCCACCAATAGGTGGCGCCACCAGAAACAGTTATATTTAAAAAGTTCTTTTTCCTTTGCGACAGACCTTGTAGCTCAGCGAAATAAAAGACGGCGGCTGCGCTGGCTAGGTCATGTCGTCCAGCTCTGAAAGTATTCGACGCAGTACCCGCCGGGGGAAGCAGAGGATGAAGATGAACTCCACTCCGTTGGAAGGACTAGGTGGAGAAGGACCTGGCTTCGCTTGGAATCTCCAATCCAAGAAACGACTAGCGAGCTGTTGTTTCTATGCTTGCAAAAAGAAGATAGCAAGTATTTAACACTAACAAAATGTATTAGATCATCGCTGCTTTTGACACAGTCGCTTATACATACAATCGCTGACCTTTTTCGCACATCAACCTTCGTATAAGTATATACAAGTACATACATGCGCGTCAACTCGGTCTCCAACACCGTCAATCATCTTCCTCATTGGAGCCTCGCCGACATTTATGTTAAATAACTTTGTAAAATATTTAGCAAATGTATAAAATATCAATATATTGTTCTAAATAAAATTGTTACACAAGTGTATACAGACATCTTCGTTTTAACTAAAGCATGACGAGTGCTCTAAGGCTGAGCCCACACCGGCTTAGCCAAAAACGTCTTTGACTAATAAAATACAAAAACATCTTGTGCTCTAACCCACACCAAGCGAAGCACAATGCGACATTTTGTCTTTTTGTCTCGCTTGGTGTGCATTGAAATAAAATGAAAAAAGAAGAAAGCAAATCAGTTCTTGCAAAGATGTCGTCGGTTTTGTAATTATATATTAGGCTCCTTGCCTCGATCAAAGACACTAATTTCTCGGCGTCAATGTTCATTTTAACAACTTGTATGCAGAATAAAAGCACATAGAAAATGTGTCATTTTGACTCAAACCAACGGTTCAGCTATAATCAATGAAACGTGTTTTTCTGTCGTGTCTTTTCTGTTTCATTCGGTTGTGGTTGCGCCGTAGCTCAGCATGTATGGATCAACAACAAAGACGGTTTTGTCGCATTTGGTGTGCGTTGGCTGTATGAAAATACATAAAAAGTTCGACAACAGCTCTTCGAACAGGTCAAAGCACGAACATGCGTTTTCGTTTCGTTTTGTTCGGTGTGGGTTGTCACATATGAAGCTATGGCCAGTTGCGTATGAGACAAGAAAAACTGTTTTGACTAACCCGGTGTGGACTCAGCCTTAATAAAATATGTATTAATTTAATCAAAATCGATTCGGTAAGAAGACAAGGCTATGTATTTGGTGGGATCAGTAGGGTCTGATATTTCATGAGCTTCTAAAACCTGGTGAAACTGTTACTACTTATAAAGTATACCTAATCTACCGTCTTCATTAGACTTGGCCTTCCAATTACCATTTGGAACACGCATTAGCTGAGCAACAATTCGTTTCCTACGCAGAAGTCGAAAATTGGGTGTATGATTGGTTTGCTTCAAAATATGAACATTTCTATTTGCACGGTATCTACAAATTGTGTAAAAAGCAACGGTCAATAGTTCTAATAATTGGTTTTATACATTCTCATTTAATTTTAGTATTTGTTTTTTGCAATAAACTGCTTATTTCATACCGGTGTACCTGGTATTGTGGTCAGTTTTAATCGCGTTCGTTAATTTTTGGTTTGCTTCTATGGATTATAAAACGGGTTAAACGAATTAATTGACGGTGCTGATTTTATTTAATATGCATGCGTTTGATTTCCCAGTTTATGTGTAATTGGTTGTTTGGTGTTTGTTTAGTAGGACTTCTATACGAGCGAGTAATGTGTTAAACTCTTCTTCATTAACCTTAGAACCGTGAGTTGGGCACTCAGTGCCCATTCTCATTTTTATACTCTCGCAACAAAGTTGCTAAGGAGAGTATTATAGTTTTGTTCACATGACGGTTGTTTGTAAGTCCTAAAACTAAAAGAGCCAGATATAGGGTTATATATACCAAAGTGGTCAGGGTGACGAGTAGAGTTGAAATCCGGATGTCTGTCTGTCCGTCCGTCCGTGCAAGCTGTAACTTGAGTAAAAATTGTGATATCATGACGAAACTTGGTACACGTATTTCTTGGCTCCATAAGAAGGTTAAGTTCGAAGATGGGCAAAATCGGCCCACTGCCACGCCCACAAAATGGCGAAAACCGAAAACCTATAAAGTGTCATAACTAAGCCATAAATAAAGATATTAAAGTGAAATTTGGCACAAAGGATCGCATTAGGCAGGGGCATATTTGGACGTAATTTTTTTTTTGGAAAAGTGGGCGTGGCCTCGCCCCCTACTAAGTTTTTTGTACTTATCTCGGAAACTACTATAGCTATGTCAACCAAACTCTATAGAGTCGTTTCCTTAAGGCATTTCCATATACAGTTCAAAAATGGAAGAAATCGGATAATAACCACGCCCACCTCCCATACAAAGGTTAAGTTAACAAGTAAGGAAGGGCTAAGTTCGGGTGTCACCGAACATTTTATACTCTCGCATGGTAAAGTGATAATCGAGATTTCATTATTCGTCATTTAAATATTTTTTAAATACCGTATTTTTGTAAAGTTTTATTCCGCTATCATCATTGGTTCCTAATGTTTATACTCGTATTATACAGAGAAGACATCAGATGGAATTCAAAATAGCTTTATATTAGAAGAAGGCGTGGTTGTGAACCGATTTCACCCATATTTCGTACATGTCATCAGGGTGTTAAGAAAACATTATATACCGAATTTCATTGAAATCGGTCTAGTAGTTCCTGAGATATGGTTCTTGGTCCATAAGTGGGCGGCGCCACGCCACGGGTCCAAATATGCCCCTCCCTAATGCGATCCTTTGTGCCAATTTTCACTTTAATATCTTTATTTATGGCTTAGTTATGACACTTTATAGGTTTTCGGTTTCCGCCATTTTGTGGGCGTGGCAGTGGGTCGATTTGGTCCATCTTCGAACTTAACCTTCTTATGGAGCCAAGGAATACGTGTACCAAGTTTCATCATGATATCTCATATTTTACTCAAGTTACAGCTTGCACGGACGGACGGACAGACGGACGGACGGACGGACAGACGGACGGACAGACGGACGGACAGACAGACATCCGGATTTCGACTCTACTCGTCGCCCTGATCACTTTGGTATATATAACCCTATATCTGACTCTTTTAGTTTTAGGACTTACAAACAACCGTTATGTGAACAAAACTATAATACTCTCGTTAGCAACATTGTTGCGAGAGTATAAAAATCACTAAAAGTGCGTTAACCGACTAACAAAAAACATCAGAAACACTAAATTTGAATGAAGCTGCACCCAGGCTCTTTTGAAAAATTGAAAATGAGAGTGGCGTCGCCCACTTATGGACCAAAAACCATATCTCAGGAACTACTCCACCGATTTCAATGAAATTCGGTATATAATATTTTCTTAACATACTGATGACATGTAAGAAATATGGGTGAAATCGGTTTACAACCACGCTTTCTTCCAATATAACGCTATTTTGAATTCCATCTGATGCCTTCTCTGTATAATATATACATTGAACCAAAGATGATAGCGGAATAAAACCTTACACAAATACGGTATTTGAAAAATATGTAAATGACGGATAATGAAATCTCGATTATCACTTTATCATGCGAGTATAAAATGTTTGGTGACACCCGAACTTAGTTCTTCCTTACTTGTTGATATTGAATTTCTGGGATTTCGGCAGTTCAATTTGACCTATTTTCCGCGAAGTGATAAACTGTAATTTTAGTTATAAGTTTTCAGAATTTTAGGCATAAAGCTCTTATAATAAGAAAGTAACGGCATTTTATATGGTGAGTACTAGAGCTCCCACTCCCGGGCTCCCGACATCCCGGGATCCCGGACCTCCCGGGATTTAAAATTAATTTCCCGGGATATTCGGGAATTTTGTCTTTTTTTTTAAACACTGTTAATTACTATTTTTTCATAAACAAAGTTGTATTTACAATAGATGAACATTGCCAAAAAACAATTAGTAAGAATTTAGTACTTTACAACACTGTTTGATCAAAGTTACAGCACTGGTTTGATCAGCAGTTAATTGGCAAGCTGTAGCATGTGCCAAGCATACCATCAACCGCACTGCATTTTACAAACTTACACTTGTGCTTATTGTAAAAATGGAATGTAAGTACTAAATATTTTAATTATAAATGTTAAAATAACTATTTTTCATTCACTTAGCATCATTTATAAAGCACACAAAAAAAGGAGACGACAAATCGTCAACATGGTTTTATTTTCTAATATTAACAAGTTCAGAGGAAGCCAAGTGCAAAAAATGTAATGCAGTCCTCAAAACAAAGGGTGGTTCAACAAAAGGATTACACGAACATTTAAAGGTAAAAATTATAAATCCGCAATGAAAATAAGATTGTAGAGAAATTGATAATTTTAGGTTCATGGCATAAAGTTGCGCCGCGAAGCAACTCCTACAATTGCTGTTCCCAAGAAAGTGGCAAAAATTACTTCACATTTTTCACCAAAAAATTAAGAAAATATTCGTGCTACATATTATGGCCAGTTTGGTAGCTGTGGATGGATTAGCATTTTCAACCATTGCGCAATCAAAACAAATCAGAAAAGGTATTGAAGCCAGAAAATTTAAAGTTCCCAAATCTGACACCACAATCAGAAAATATGTAATGGAATATTTTGAAGAATGTCGCGAAAGAGTGAAGAAAGAAATAATCGATTTGAAAGTGAAAAATAATATTTAGATTTAGCATTTCATTCGACGAATGGACTTCTGTGGCCAATAAACGCTACTTGAATTCAATACTGCATGGTCAAAAAACATATGGAACTTGGGACTCGTCCGAATAAAAGGTGC
The DNA here is from genome assembly GCF_016617805.1 of Bactrocera tryoni. Taxonomy (NCBI): domain Eukaryota; kingdom Metazoa; phylum Arthropoda; class Insecta; order Diptera; family Tephritidae; genus Bactrocera; species Bactrocera tryoni. Next base: position 19,041,139 of record NW_024396366.1, on the reverse strand, counting down.
CGCAACTTCTGAAAACTGCATTGAATCTCGTTTGGTAGGTTATGACTTGAGTTTAGCAACTGATATTATTTCCATTATCACAGATGGTGCCTCAACTATGTTGAAAATTGGCAAACGCATAGGTCCACATCAACAGCTGTGCCTGGCACATGGAATACAGCTAGGTATCCTTGATGTGATGTACAAAAGACAAATAAGAATTGAGCCAAATGAAATTTCTATATGTGAAGATGATGATTCCGAAGAAGATACGAGAGATCAAACTGATTGCATACAGGTATTCATATTTATTTATTTTTTAAATATGAAAATCTAATTTTTATGGTATTTTTAGTTAGCTGATAATGAAGAACGTGGAGAACTTACAGACGAATTTGATATCAAAACAAGTAAGGAAGGGCTAAGTTCGGGTGTCACCGAACATTTTATACTCTCGCATGATAAAGTGATAATCGAGATACTGTTATTAGCAACTTTTTTGCGAGAGTATAAAAATGATGCCCTCTGAATTACATGAAAATGTCTGAGAGATTTACCGATATTTTCGGTGAAAAATTAGGTTATGTTAGGTTAGGCACTGAGTTCTTCGTGTTCGATATCAGGGACCTTGAAAAGTTATAATCCGATCACGACAATTTTTCCACAAGGGTTACTTCAGCTCAAATACCATATTTGTGTAAAGTTTTATTCCGCTATCATCATTGGTTCCTAATGTATATATTATACAGAGAAGGCATCAGATGGAATTCAAAATAGAGTTATATTGGAAGAAGGCGTAGTTGTGAACCGATTTCACCCATATTTCTTACATGTCATCAGGATGTTAAGAAAATAGTATATACCGAATTTCATTGAAATCGGTGGAGTAGTTCCTGAGATATGGTTTTTGGTCCATAAGTGGGCGACGCTACTCTCATTTTCAATTTTTCAAAAGAGCCTGGGTGCAGCTTCATTCAAATTTAGTGTTTCTGATGTTTTTTGTTAGTCGGTTAACGCACTTTTAGTGATTTTTAACTTAACCTTTGTATGGGAGGTGGGCGTGGTTATTATCCGATTTCTTCCATTTTTGAACTGTATATGGAAATGCCTTAAGGAAACGACTCTATAGAGTTTGGTTGACATAGCTATAGTAGTTTCCGAGATAAGTACAAAAAACTTAGTAGGGGGCGAGGCCACGCCCACTTTTCCAAAAAAAATTACGTCCAAATATGCCCCTGCCTAATGCGATCCTTTGTGCCAAATTTCACTTTAATATCTTTATTTATGGCTTAGTTATGACACTTTATAGGTTTTCCGTTTTCGTCATTTTGTGGGCGTGGCAGTGGGCCGATTTTGCCCATCTTCGAACTTAACCTTCTTATGGAGCCAAGAAATACGTGTAACAAGTTTCATCATGATATATCAATTTTTACTCAAGTTACAGCTTGCACGGACGGACGGACAGACGGACGGACGGACAGACAGACATCCGGATTTCAACTCTACTCGTCACCCTGATCACTTTGGTATACATAAGCCTATATCTGACTCTGTTAGTTTTAGGACTTACAAATAACCGTTATGTGAACAAAACTATAATACTCTCTTTGGCAACTTTGTTGCGAGAGTATAAAAATTAGAGACAAAATTCGGAGCGTTGTACGGTCATTTCGAAAATCTCCCAGAAAGAATAAAATTTTACAAAAATATGTGAAAATGGAGTTCAACAAAGAGTTGCAGCTCATCTTAGATTGTCAGACTCAGTGGAACAGTTTACTAAAAATGATCGAACGGTTTCATATGCTGGAGTCTTGCTTGAAAAAAGCGATGGTGGACCTTAAGGCAGATTGCTTAGAAGATTTTGAATTTAATATTAGTAAAGGCATTATTTAAATTTTAAAACCGGCAGAGTTAGTTATAGAAGCTTTGTGTCGCCGTGACATGAACCTCTGTTCTGCTGATTCAGTGATACATTTTATGCCGGACGAAGTTAAAAATGTGGACTTATCAATAGCTTTCAATCTTTTTGAATCAATTAAAAAACGCGTTTCTGAAAGGCGCACAATATACACGAATATATTGAAACTATTAATAACGGGAAATTTTGTAAGTACCACAAATGAACCGAATTTAGAAGAAATGACAAACACTATTGTAGAAATTGTCAAAAAGTACAATACTAATGATGTTGAGAATCGCGATATCAATTTAAAAATAATCGAAAATGAAAAGGAAAAAACGTTGAAGGAAAGGTTGCGAGAAACTGCCAAAGAATCTCGCGTTTTAAAAAGAGATGTCTCATTATCAGTAGAGGAAGCGGTACCAAAGGAAATAAATTTACTTCTTGGGGATGCGGGCTTGGCAGCAATCTGGAGGTTGCTTGTAATTTATTAAAGAAAATACCACCAACTAGTATCGAATGCGAGCGTTGTTTTTCAGTGTCTGGCCGCATTTGCACTTAAATCAGATCTAGTTTAAACGGTGAAACAATGGATGCGCTTGTATTTTTAAAATACTATTTAAAATTAGTTCCTACAGAAATCGATCTGTGATTTTTATTATTTGTTTTTTGACAAAATAATATATATATAATACCAAATACATAGGTATATTTTTAATTTAATTCATGTAACTGATTCGAAATAAAAAGTGAATTATATATTTTTTTCAATTTATAAGAAATAATAATTATTATTAAATAATAATTTTTTTATTATAAAGAACCCAAGAACATGGGCATACTTAATTGAATATATGTAACTGATTGGAAATAAAAAATTAATTTAATTTTTTTTAATTTATAAGTAATAATTAACAATTTTTATTTTCTCCCGTTTTTCCCGGGAATCCCGGGAAATGAAATTTCGATATTCCGAAATCCCGGGAATTCGAAAACATTCCGGGAGTGGGAACTCTAGTGAGTACGCTATACGTGACTTGGGGCACTCAGTGCCCATAATATTTCTTCATATATTTTGTATGAAGAAGCGTAGTTTTCTAACGGGTTTGGTGATTATTGCGTATTTATATTTAGTTTCGCGTAATATTTTCAAGTGAACGGTTCATTTTTAGTTGTGATAAATATAATTTGTTGAAATGAGTGAAGAATTGGCGATTTATTTGGCCAATTTAGGGCGCGAATTGACGGAAAAAGAAGAGAAGAATATTTGAAATTATTTGAATGCAAATATTATAAGAACTACTATACACAGTTGCAAAACGGATGATATCTGTATATAACCCCGCCCACTTCCCATGCTGTTCAAACTACTAAAAGCGCAATAAAGCAATAACTAACTACGCCAAAGAATTAAAATTTACCTCGGAGATCGTATGAGAGGGCTTTGTTAGAACCAGTATGGCACTTGCTCCTAATCCCAAATCTCAGTACTCGACCAACCGATTTCGAAACAAATTTAGTACGTAGTATTTGTTTCAAATTCCTATGCTCAGTGTCCAAATGGGCGAAATTAGACTACAACCACGCCTACTTCCCATATAACACAATTTAAAATTCCATGCGATTCTTTTACTTTCCAGTGCACAAATCAAGATGTAATTAATCAGCCCTTTCACGCAATCCTCAGACGCATTAATGATGACAACATTTGATGAGTCGACGTTACGAGTTTTCGAGGGTAAGACTCAGCGAAAAATTTATGGTCCTTTGCGCGTTATCGTATTCGATGGAACGATGAGCTGTATGAGATATACGGCTAAACTTGGTATCTCTAATTGGCACCAAACTGCGAAAATAAGAAAATACTGGCATGCTGTCGTTGACTCGGTTATAACCCCGTAAGCGATGTCTACGCCAGTAAAGAAGAGGAAATTGTTTCGTTTTTGTTGGTATGTTTTTTACGTGGCGGATCCCAAAAACAGCGCACAACCCTGAGGAGACGATACTTGAGCCAAATGTAAAAGAATCGTTTCTGACCTTTCTGGCGCTCAGAGAACTTTTCTCACTTTCCTGAATTTCTACACATGGCTCTATAGTAAAATATAGCTAAAAACATAAATTTAGTCTTCGCCGAATAATAAAAATCGTTATTTAAATAAGGTTCAACACATTCGCATACACACTGCGCGTCGTCGACACCAATGCTAGTAAAGTAGTAGTTCGATCCACAATTCGACCACGATCTGCAGAAACTCGATCTAACGCCGGCAAGTCGGAATTCGTTGACATTTATTTTTATTAAAAATATTATATATAAATGTTATATTAAAAATATAAAAGCCTTAAAATTTCGTTGATTAACTGAAATTGTTAAGATACCAAAAAAATATTTTTCGATGTTAATAATACGTTCTACACAATTATTATAAATAAATTTTGTATCCTTTTAAACAAGGTCATTCAAGTTTCACTCATTGGAAAAACTAAACTCATAATGAACATATTACAATATATAATACTCATGCTGTGACCAAAAAAACCCAAAGAGCGAATACCAAAATACAAAAAAATATACCTACATATGTGTGTATATATACATACTTTTGGTGATCAACTTCGGTAGAAAAAATTAAGTTTATATATACTATACAACAAAAGACAAAAAATAAAAAAATGCAGTGGAGCGAAAAAAATGTGACAAAAACTTAAACTTATAAAAGCAAAATATACAAAACTTTACAAACATAAAATGGGCTCGAAAAGTAACGGGACATATCGACAAAATTTATTGTATACTAACTGTATTACTTTGCGTATTGCCTGTGGAGATTCCATATTGCTTATGGAATACAATATATGGAATACTACTTAGTATGCCATATATTGAAAGTAATGAACGGCCACTTCAGCAGTTTGACGGTCAGTTTTCATTTCTATGAAAATTTCGAAGAGGCAACTCATTCCATTTGCGCATATACCGACGGCAGTTGCATTTCGGTACATAATATTAAATTTATTAGAGCGAGTATTAAGATGGTTGTGTTGAATTATAAAAATAAAGTACCTACGTTTTCAAAATAATTAACACATTTTTCCAAAAAATTAATATTTAGTTTAGTATTGTTAATTTACGGAAAAATTAAAATGAATGGATTATAAATTTAATAAACTATTGCACTCACCTTTTGTTTATTTATACAAACGGAAGTTTTTATTTAACCAATTGATGATATTGTACACGGGTTTTCAATTAAAGGTCCGTATCCAGCTCTGAAGTAATTGCTCAAGAAAAAAAATACATTATTTCTTCAAGTAATTTTGACAGCTGGTAACGCATTGTGAATGATCCACATTAGAAGAGCATGAGAGAATAAACAAGCTTTGGGAATAATATGTATGTATGTTAAGCATGTATATAGTAACATAAATATTTTCATCATTATTCAAGGAATGTGCAAGGAATGTGGATGAAGATTGGTAGGTTTTATACATAATTTCAAAATTAACTATTCTTCATAATAATGATTTTAACTAATTTAGGATGAATCTAACGATTACTTTGAATTTCCTTCAAGAAACAATTGTTGATTTCATGTTTCTTCGCAAAACCAGGTTTGCCATTTTCGCATTTTATTGAAAAAATGTATTAAAAATTAGTACCAGATTTCTTTAGAGCTACATACTAGCACAAGAAAATTTGGCGCAGGAAATTTTCTTGATCATTTCTTAAGAGTTTTTTTATATGAAGTTTTTACATTTATTGAGAGCTGGATAATAAGCTTAGCCTCTGGCGCCTTCGGTTCGGTGTGGGATTGCGGTGACGCCAGAAACGTGATACGTAAGGTATGCCGTAAGGTATGCCGGCCTGCGCGGTTGCGATCGCAGGGGTCTTCAGATGGCATTACGGCTGCGAGGCGTATCATGACGACAGCCGTACGGCGGTGCGGTGTAGCAGCGTATGGTGGTGCCGCATGCATATCTGGCACTAATAGCCCGTTATGCACTCCTGCGTAAGATGGGTGGGCGCCAGATAATTTCGACAATGTCATTATTCGGAGCCGTTGAAACTGCTCGGGGAGTTGCGTTGACTATGATTGTTTGCGGCGCTGCTACTGGTGTAGCCTTCGAGCGCGGAACAGTAACGACCGACCGTACTGTGGGCGTAGGACCAGTTATCATCTCGGCATCCATATTGATCTGTTAAGAATTTTTATTTTAATTTTCATATACATATGTACATATGTATATATAATATGCGTATGGGAATTCGTGCCACGTAATGTGGCACGAGTGAGTCGTCATGTGGATCGGCTCCCTTTTCTTGTTTTTTGTTCTTACTTATTGCCAATGGAGAATTTTATTATTATTTATTTTATGTTTCTTTGTTTATTAGTTACGGTTACGTTATTTTCGGTTTCCTTTGTGGTTTTATCGGCGGTCGGCAAAAAGCATAGCTTAACGAGCGGCCTAGTTAGAGTTCCCGTTTGTGTACGGAGATCGACTACGCGAATATGAACGTCGGAGCCGTAGTAGAGCTTTTCTATGCGGCCAAGACGCCATTCGGTAGGCGGAGACAATCGTCACTGATTAAGACACAATGTCAAAACTTAGACAAATTTTTTGGTGTTTTCCATCGGTACCTTCTGTGGAGGTCCTTTAAATAATGGTCTTTCTATCGGCGACTGAAATCATGATGGAGAATTTTAATTCTTTCACAACGGTTTAATAAGGAGAGCGACACCACGGCTGGCTCATGTGTCGCCAGGATGGCCACTCCTTTAAGAAGATGCCCTGGCGTGAGGGCAGTAAAGTAAAGTTCAATTCTAGTTAACAGTGTCGTGAATTCTTCATAATTAAATTTGTGGTTGCCAGCTATCTTTTTAAAATGAGGTTTGAAGCTTTTTAGCGCTGATTCCCATAAGCCGCCCATGGGAGGAGCGCTTGTGGGGATAAACTGCCAATTGACACCTTGAGGAGCGTATTTTTGGACAATGTTAAGTGAGACTTGTTTTATGAAGTCCACAAACTGTCTTTAGGCAGCTCTTTGAGCTCCGATAAATGTTTTGCCATTATCGCTCATGATTTTTGATGGAAAGCCTCGTTGTCCGACGAACCGAGAAAAGCCTCCGTCGTCAGATTTGTGCATAGATCAAGGTGTTATCAGAAAAGGCCCAGCAAAATCGACACCTGTAGTGGTGAAAGGTAGAGCAACATTGCGGCGTTCCTGTGGAAGTCCTGCCATATTCTGTGATCGCATTTTCTGCTTATGCATAGTACAGATCTTGCACATGAAAATGCACTTCTTTATATGGTGCACGGAAAGTGTCGATTGTTCGACTTTCTGGGGCAAGTATGGTGCGCATGGGCGATTGTGGCCAAGAATCGGGCGTGTGGTGGCATTTCTAACCAGGCTAGAAATATTTCGGAATTGGACCATAGATATAATTTGTATTTCGCCATGTTTAAGTGGGTCTGCACCATGGAAGCTAGTTTTGCTAGTAGCAGAGTGCCACAGAGTTCAAGTGGTGGGAGACTTAGCGTTTTTAGGAGCGCAACTTTTGCTTTTGCCACAAGTAGGTGGCTTCTAGTTGCGGTATCGCTTTGTGTACGCACATATGTAGTGACACAATATGCCTTTTCAGAAGCGTCGCAGAAGTCGTGTAGTTCCACTTTGTATTCGGGAGGATAGTTCGCCCACCGTGGTATTTGTATCTGCGAAATGTCGGTCAGATTATTAGCGAACTGGAACCATTTTTCCAAGCGAAGGGGTTTCACTTGTTCGTCAATCAATCCAATATAATTCTTGGATCAGAATTTTCGCTTGTATCATAACTGGCGAAGCTATCCTGCGGGTTCGAAAAGTTTTGCCGCCGAGGATAAAATGTGTCCCTTTGTTATGGCGGATAATGCGAATATGGACTCTTTCGTGTATGAAAACTGGTCCGATATCGCATTTCATTAGATGCCCAGTGTTTTTGTTGTACTTTTCTTTTCGAATGTAAAGAAATTAGTATCCAACAAATTGTCATTTGGTATATTTTTTAAGATATGTATTTGGGTGATTAGCTGTGATCTTTTATTAGGGGAAACCCTGCGTGTTGAGGGCCCTTATCACTTGTGTATGCTTGAGAGAGGTTTTGGCTCCCAGACAGGATGTCGTCTACATACGTTTGTGTTTTTAAGACTTGTGTTGCCAGAGGAAATTCTGACTTTGTGTTTTCTACCAGTTCGTGTAGAATGGCTAGATATGGAGCACAGTTTACGCCAAAGGTAACTGTTTTTAATTTAAAGTCGCGTATTGGGCTATGTACGACTATTTCTCGATCCATTTTTTCGACATCCTCATTGAAAACTTATTTGTATATACGCTAATTTAATTTTGTTGTATTTTGTCTGGCTTTACTACTGCATGATCTGGCAAGTAGAATGAGTAATATTTGACTTTTATGATTCTTTCGCATGAGCTTACCTCCTCCATGTGGTCTAAATAGAGGTATTCTTCCAAGACACTATTATAATCTTGTTTGAGCTCAGCTTTTCTAAGTAGGTTTTTTCCATACTTAGAAACTGCTGTATTGCAGAGGTGCGAGAGTGACCTAAGGCGAGTGTGTAGTACGACATACCGACCATTATCTGATCGAGTAGCTTTGTAAAAGTCTTCACAATACTGATCTTCTGGTGTTGTAATTGAAATGGGAGGGAGTTCTTCTACCTCCCAAAATTTCTCAATTGTATATTGAGGTACGCGTTTGAGATTTCCTCAACTTGAGTTGTGATTGTGGCAACTGGTTCCGTAACTAGTCCACTTAGTTTCCAACCGAATATGGTATTTTGAGCTAGAAGGGTTTTTGAAATCTTTTCAACACCTTCTAGTATAAGTTGCGATATAAGGTCGCTGCCTAATATAAGGTCTATTTGAGCGGGGGTGTTGTAGTTGAGATCTGCTATCTTTAGGTGTGTATCCTTTTGCCAATGTTTGCTATCCATACGATAGCTTGGAAGCATGTTGGTAAGTTGCGGTAAGACTATGACTTCTGCTTGAATGCCCTTATCCGCTTTGGAGGTAATTAAGGTAATGGGGCAGATTTTATTTAAGTTTTGTACTACTCGTCCGCTCATTCCCGTAGTTTCATAAATGACTTGTTCTGTTGGCAGTTTTAGCCTATTTTGTGCTCTAGACGCTATCGTTGTGATCCTTGGTCTATTAGGGCTCTAAGTTTGAACAGTTCTCATCGGTGTTCGATCGAGGCGAACGCTGTGGGTAGTAGTACTTTACTTTGATTCTCGCTGTGTAGCGTTTGAGTTTTTTATGTCTTTGAGCAGCAAGAGACACCGCCAAGTTTCGGGATTTTGTGTTTCGGGAGTTGCTGTTGCAACTAAACCAGTAGCTTTTCTAGAGAAAGCGCTACTTTGAGGTGTGTTGGGAAAGTTGTTGAAGTGCAACATAGAATGATGCTTTTTGTGGCAATATACGCAATTGAATTTTCTTTCACAATTATTAAGATTGTGTGAGTGGGACAAGCAGTTTGTACAGAGTCGTGTTGAACGTTTTTAGTTCTGACTATTTTTTGTTTACCCTCCGCAATTTCATATTGGGTAGTTAAGACATCTTTCATTTGCTGCCACGTTGGGCATTTTCTTCTTGATGAGTGTGATTGCTCCCATAAAAGAAACGATTTTTTTAGTAATGCGGCGGTACATATATTTACCAGAATCGGATCCCAATTGGATGTGGGGATATTTTGTGTCGATAGAACCGACAAACAATTTGAAACAGTGGATTCCAGTTTGATGAATTCTTCACTGGTCTCTTTTTTAATTTTAGGCAAGTTCATAAGTATCCTTACTTGCTTGTCGACCAATATTCTCTCATTTTCATATCTTGAACTTATAGCTTCCCAGCTAAATTGAAGTTATCGTCATTTAACGCAAACTGCTTGGCTATTATGTCTGCTTGACTTTTAGTTTTGTCTCGAAGGTGATACCATAAGTAGTGACGTAAAGCATACGCCCGGAAGAGCAGCATCGCTGGAGCTAAAAGACAGCGTGAGGCGGAGATAGCTACCACATCTGGGATTAGTCCTCCTCGTACTAGAGCACGAGGTAATGAATCGTCTTTTTGTTTCAAGAAATACTGTTTATCCTGTGGCAATGAAGCAGATAAAACGGCTGAAATGAAAAAAGTTCAGCATCTTCGAGGAAGAGTGTCTCAAGTTTCAACCCTTGACTTCAAGTAAACTATCTTGAAGGAAGCTCAGACTCGTTTTGATGACTTAGCAAGAAGTGTCATTGCCCGCGTGCAGTATGAATACGACTTAGTTGCTGCTGAGGCTAACTACCACAGTGATTGTTACACTTCGTTTCTGAAAACTTTCAGTGGAGGTAAAGTCGGTCGTCCTGAAAGTGATTCTATTACTTCAGCGATGGAAGAAATATTTGCATTTATTGAAAGTCATGATGATTGTCAATTTTCAATGCAAGAATTGAAAGATATTTGCAAAGAACCATCGATCGATACTAGAGCAATTAAGTCAAAACTCAAGTTAAAGTATGGTAATAGAATCATTGTAACTGAGAAATTGGGAAGTTCAACTATCATTTGCTTCATCGACAAACAGCATGACGTCCTCAGCATAGCTTGGTATAAGAATAAAAAGCAAAATGAAAAGGAAGCGGAAAGGAATACTTTAAGCAGCTGCAGCAATTGTTCGAGAAGATATTTAGTCGATAGTGTTTGACTCTGATAATTATCCTCCACATACTCAGATGTTCGAAGATATCAATAGGGATATTCCAGAATCCTTGACTTATTTGTTAGAGCAAATAATTTTGAAAAATGAACTATGTAAATTGGAACACTTGAAATTAAAATGTACAAATGTCAGCCACTGTATTGTGGCTGCTGTTCGGCCTAGGTCTTTCAGATCACGGTTACAATTGGGTCTCTCAGTGTTTTTTTCATCGACGGTTTGGATCAAAACGTCCTATTCAAATTTTTTCATGCAATGCATCGTATAATGAAACCGTGATGTACGAGGCAGCAGCAGTTCTTCATCGTCCACTTTATATTCTACCACCAGAAACTGGACAATGCTGACATCAATGTACATACTCTAGACGGCCATAACACGTTCCATATAATGGGTATCATTCAAATTATAACTCCACAAGCAGCAGCTATAGCCGAAAAACCTACATCACGAGTAAACAAAGTCCCTTCAGCGAAAGACTTTGCAGCAAAAGCTCATGTACAGTATTCAAATTGTTTGAAAAACGTGAAGACTTGATTGATAATGCAAAAGTATTTACAAATAGTATTAACTCGTCAGCAGATGTTATCCTCACCAATGGAATTCGTGTTCTCCTTGCTATGTATGGAAGTGAAAAATACAAGAAACAATAAGACAGTGCAATTATCTTGTCTCCCTCCAAGCTCTGCTTCTGCTTATCAACACTTTTTTCGTGTGTTCTAACAAGTGCATATGTGGCTAGGTAATGATCTAAATCCTGAAGATTGGGGTTGGAAATTGATGAATATTAGTTGGAGCCAATCCAGACTTTACTGCCACCTGCTCCAGAAAAATTACTCAATACAATTTTGTACCAATTGTGAAGGCCAATCTTGCACGAAAATTGAATCAAATGTAACAGATGAAGATTGTTTCGAAACTGATGAGGATATAACTGATATATCTCTCTTCTTGGAGCAGTCGACACAAATCGAGTAAGAGGAAGAAAACAGTGAAGAGGAAGAAACGAGTGACTTTGAAGAATTTTATGTTAAATGATGATGTAATTTTCTTGCTGTTAAAATTTTAATTAAATTGAAAAAAAAAATAAATTTCATCAATAAAATAGTGTCTGATTACATTCTTTAGATAAAAATATATATTTTAAGTAAAAATATATTGTGTGGGGAAACCACTTCAAAAAAAGCGACGTGGTCACTTCCTCAGAGGTGGTGCAGAAATGTGTGCATATAGTCGAAAATACGACTTTCCTGCGGACTTTTTTCCGAAGCTCTCATTGTTTCAGAGATATACGCAAAAACGCAAATTTGTGACCGTTGACCTCGAATAAAAAACAACGCACAAGTGGGATCAATGGGAACTTTTGACGTGTCATTTGTAATGACGGATCCAAGGCTTGCACAAAAATCCAGCTTGTTGGGAATTAATGCAAACTGGAATGTCTATTTTGACTGAACTATTACTCTTTTGGAAGCAATCCCTCTCACAGCTTAATAAGCTGAAGCGGTATTGTCCGTATAATTTGCAAGTATCCCTCTCACAGCTTAATAATCTGAAACGGTATTGCTAAAATAATTTGCAAGTATCCCTCTCACAGTTGATGAGCTGAATAGGGCAACATACACATATGCATATTATTTACCGTATTGTATTGCGTTTATATCGATACTTGAATTCACCGCTGAGCTTTCACTAACCGTTTTGATTAAACGGATTTAATAGCTATCGATTTTATGCTGTTGACCGTATACTTGTATAATAATAAATTAAAGGTGGAATGGATACACTCACTTTAATTTCCCTCAGGGATTTTGGGGAGTTGTGTATGGAAATATTGGGTGCGTGTAGGCTTGCTGCTGTTCCTCCTGTTGTTGAGTTGATCCTATTCCGCTGTTCCGATGTGTTGGTGGTTCTTTTACTTTTAGTTTGATTATATACAATTTATTATGTAGTTGTATTAGTTTAAAAGATTTTCGATTTTTTAAGTTTCGCGCCCGTTTTTATTTTGTTAGTAAAGTTTTAATTGTTGTGTTATTTTTGACGTTGGTGGTTTTTTATTAGTTTCCACTGTTTCGTTTTTCGTTTTTTCTTTGTGTGTACTTTAGTACACTGCATATTTGGTTATTTGGTTGACCGCACTTTTAATTTCACTCATTTTTTATTGTGGTGCATAATTTTTTTTGCCACTCACATTTGTAGATTTTTGTATGCTTTGTGACACTGCACTTCACTTTTGGTAACCAATGTGCCTTTCTGTATGGCTCGAAGGACCATGTTAACAATTGCACTCACCTTTTGTTAATTCACTTCACTATAAGTAAGAAAAAATAGCGAAAATAGGGGTTTATCTATTCGTGTGGATATTTATACAAACGGAGGTTATACTTAACAAATTGATGATATTGTGCACGGATTTTCAATTAAATTAAATTATTTAAACTCAGCAGGTATCGCAAAGGATGGCGGAAGATAAAAGCGGAACGTGAAAACGTAGGACCGATCGTTGTTAATGTCGCCGAACGAACTGAACTGGATCTGTTTATCGGCACTTCTTTATTCCCGTTTGTGCTGACTCAGATGGTGTGATTGTGGTTGGTGTACATGTGTGTTGGTGTCGGTATACGGTGCTCTCATGAGTAGTGTAGAATGTTGGCTGCAAGCGTAATATGGTGAGTTTGGTGAAGGTTGCGTGTCAGTGGTATGAGTTTGAGACGATGTGGTGTCTGTGTTGAGGTCGGGGGAGGATGCTCATTTATAAACTTATGCAATCATAAATCAAAATATCATTCTTCTTTTTAATTGGCGTAGATACTGCTTACGTGATTATAGCCGAGTTAACAACAGCGCGCCAGTCGTTTCCTCTTTTCGCTACGTGGCGCCAATTGGATATTCCAAGCGTAGCCAGGTCCTTCTCCACCTGATACTTCAAACGGAGTGGAGGTCTTCCTCTTCCTCTGCTTCTCCCGGCGTGTACGGCGTCGAATTCTTTCAGAGCTGGAGTGTTTTCGTCCATCCGGACAACATGACCTAGCTAGCGCAGCCTCTGTCTTTTAATTCGCTGAACTATGTCGATGTCGTGATATATCTCATACAGCTCATCGTTCCATTGATTGCAAAATTCGCCGTGTCCAACGCACAAAGTTCCATAAATCTTTCGCACAACTTTTCTCTCGAAAACTCGCAACGTCAACTCATCAGTTGTTGTCATCGTCCAAGCCTCTGCACCATATAGCACGACGGGAATTATGAGTGACTTATAGTGTTTGGTTTTTGTTCGTCGAGAGAGGACTTTATTTCTCAATTGCCTACTCAGTCCGAAGTAGGACCTGTTGGCAAGAGTTATCCTGCATTGGATTTCCAGGCTGACATTGTTGGAGGTGTACACACTGGTTCCCAAATATACGAAACTATCTACAACTTCACGGTTATGACTGTCAACAGTGACGTAAGCGAAAAGTCGCGAGTGCGACGACTGTTTGTTTGATGTCAGGAGATATTTCGTCTTGCCCTCGTTCACTGCTAGGCCCATTTTTTTTTGCTTCCTTGTCCAGTCTGGAGAAAGCAGAACTAACGGCGCGGGTGTTGAGGCTGATGATATCATTATCATCGGCATACGCCAGCAGCTGTACACTCTTATAAAAGATTGTACCTGTTCGATTAAGTTGTGCAGCCCGAAAAATTTTCTCTAGCATCAGGTTGAAGAAATCGCACAAAGGGAGTCGCCTTTTCTGGCACTTCGTTTGGTATCAAACGGCTCGGAGAGGTCCTTTCCGATTCTGACAGAGCTTTTTGTGTTGCTCAACGTCAGTTTACACAGCCGTATTAGTTTTGCGGGAATACCAAATTCAGACATCGCGGCATAAAGGTAGCTCCTTTTTGTGCTGTCGAAAGTAGCTTTGAAATCGACGAAGAGGTGGTGTTTGTCGATTCTTCTTTCAAGGGTCTTTTCCAAAATTTGGCGCATGGTGAATATCTTGGCGGTTGTTGATTTGCCAGGTCTAAAGCCACACTGATAAGGTCCAATCAGTTTGTTGACGGTGGGCTTTAATCTTTCACACAATACGCTCGATAGAACCTTATACGTGATTTTGAGGAAGCTTATCCCAAGGTTATTGGCACAGATTGTGGGGCACTCTTTTTGTGGATTGGGCAGAGCACATTTAGATTCCAATCGTTGGGTATGCTTGCGTTCGACCATATTTTTCAAAGAAGCTGATGCATGCTCCTTATCAGTTCTTCGCCTCCCTGTTTAAAAGGCTCGGACGGTAATCCATCAGCCCCCGCTGCTTCGTTGTTCTTCAGACGGGCAATTGCTATTCGAACTTCTTCATGGTCGAGCAATGGAACCTTCCTTTTGTTTGTTGGCACGCGTTTTTTGCTGCACAGAGGCGGGTGCGAATCTTGGCTGCAACAAGATAGTGGTCCGAGTCGATGTTAAGACCTCGGAGTTCACGCACATCTGAAACGCTGGAGGCGTGTCTTCTGTCTATCAAAACGTGATCGATCTGGATGGTGGTTTTTCGATCCGGAGACAACCAGGTGGCTTGATGAATCTACTTATGCTGGAATCCAGTACTACAGATAACCATATTTCGAACCCCAGCGAAGTCGATCCTGAGTCCATTTGGGGATGTTTCGTCGTGGAGGCTGAGTTTACCGACCGTCGTCCCAAAGATACCTTCTTTGCTCAACCTGGCGTTAAAGTCGCCAAGAACGATTGTAATATCGTGGCAGGGGCAGCGCTCGTAGGTGCGCTCCAAGCGCTCATAGAAGGCATCCTTATTTCGTTTGCCATGGTCGTCATCAAAATTCGGGTCACTGACCCGAGGCTTGTTGTTTCTTTTCATTGGGGGCGTTGTTTTACGTGGCGGGTCTCAAACCCACCGCACAACCCTGCGGAGGGGATGTTTCGCCTTCTCACTTTAGCTCGCCTTCAAACGGATGTTCTTATGCTACCCAGAGGATACTTGGTGAAAGGTCGGAAGTCGTGAGCTGCTTGAGCCATATGTAAAAGAATTGTTTCTGGCCACTCCCAAGTGAATGGCGATCAGAGAACTTTCCTCACTTGAGTGAACTTCTCCCATCCTCTAAAAATATCATTGCTCATATTAAATTTATTATTTCAATTGATACATAATATTTATGCTAAAATTATTTTAGTCAGAATATATGAAATCTTTTTTTTTTTTCAAGTAATACTTTTGTAGAAAAAAATATATTTCTCCTTTTTTTAATTTCCACATAATCGAACCTACCTACCCCACGCCTTTTCGCAAATGATTATGTTATGATAAGAAATGCCCACATACAGATCTAGCAACTGCAATGGCAATAGATTTGACAGTTAGTATGCCATAAACTTTAGCCTGTCGTGATGCCTCTCAAAGGCACCTAAAGCTTAGTATCCAGCTTTCAAGACATATAAAAACTTCATATAAAAAAAACGCTTAAGAAACGGTCAAGAAACTTGAATGCGATAAATTTACTTGTGCTACATAGTACGCAGCTCTCAAGAAATCTAGTACTAATTTTTAATACATTTTTTCAATAAAATGCGAATATGGCAAACCTGGTTTTGCGAAGAAACATGAAATCAGCAATTGTTTCTTGAAGGAAACTCAAAGTAATCGTTAAATTCATTCTAAATTAGTTAAAATCATTATTATGAACTATAGTTCATTTTGAAATTATGTATAAAACCTACCAATCTTCATCCACATTCCTTAAATCGCGATGAAGATATTTATGTTACTACATATACGCATGCATACATACATATTACACACAAAGCTTGTTTATTTTCTCTTGCTCTTCTAATGTGGATCATTCACAATGCGTAACCAGCTGTCAAAATTACTTGAAGAAAAAATATATTTTTTTTCTTGAGCAATTACTTAAGAGCTGGATACCAACCTTAAACAATAACATAAACATAAATGCAACAAGTAAGTGGCGCGAATTTAAAAAATAAAACCACAAACAACAACATGCTCTAGAAGCCCGTAAACAGCTGGAAGAAGAGAAAAGGAATTCTCGACAAAACTGGGACAAAAGTACATACATACACCTAAACCGCTACCTGAGGAAAAAAAGTGAGAGTATTTATTTCATTTATTCTAAATACATACATACAACATACATATGTTTTTATATACAGTATTTTTTGATATAAGAGCCGAGCGAAATGCTCAAAATTGGAACACTTTATCCGGGGAAGTCTTATATGAAAACGCCGGTTAATAGCACTTTTGGGGCTTATATGAAATTCCCGCTTTATGTACCTTTTGAGGCTTATATAAAATTGCACATATGAAACAATTACTTTTTTAAGCAACGAGTATGTAAATATTTATTAGATACTTTTTAAAAGTACTTAACTATATGTATTCATCACTACATAGTCAACAGAAAAAAACAAAAGTAAAATTCATATAAAAAACAAAATATAAAAATGTAAGGAACAAATGAAATGGGCGACAACCATGCTTGAAAAAATTTTGCACTGAACGAAGTCTTAAAAAATTACATTTTAAAAAAATTTGTTATTTTAGATTGGAAAACATCTTATTATGGAGAATGTCTCCTTCCATGCTTTCTAATTCAGCAATATATTTATTTTTTGTCAGGAGGTGGGCTCTGAGGCTGTGAATGCAATACAGAACTTCTGCAAGTGACGGTGTTTTTAGCACTTCCTCAGTCTCCTCTTCATCTTCAGACCTGTTGTTATCAATTTGCAGTGGATCTGCTTCTGCATCAACAATGAAACTTACAATTTCCTCAACGATTGTTTCTACTTCAGCACTTGTATCTTCAAATTGCTGATCAGTGGGTGGAGTTATAAAAAAAAAACAATAATGAATATAATAAGCAAACATTGTGAAATTTTAACGAACTTACCTTCTTGAAACAGTTTGGAATTGATATAGGTTTCTGTTCTCTCTTTTGTGTACCCAACTTATTTAAAACTTTACCCCAAACCTCCTGCGTCATCCAGGCTTTCTTGTTAGAGTAATACTTTAAGCTTAGTACGCAGCTCTCAAGAAACGTAAAAACTTCATATAAAAAAACGCTTAAGAAACGGTCAAGAAACTTCAATGCGATAAATTTACTTGTGCTAGTACGCAGCTCTCAAGAAATCTAGTACTAATTTTTAATACTTTTTTCAGTAAAATGTGAATATGGCAAACCTGGTTTTGCAAAGAAACATCAAATCAACAATTCTTTCTTGAAGGAAAATCGAAGTAATCGTCAAATTCATCCTAAATTAGTTGAAATCATTATTATGGAGTATATATTCTATTTTGAAATGTTGTATAAAACCTACCAATCATCAACAACATTTCTTCAATCTCAATGAAAATATTTATATTACCATACAGATACACACATACATATTACGCATAAAGTTTGTTTTCTTTGTTTATTCTCTCTTGCTCTTCTAATGTAGATCATTAACAATGCGTACTTGAGAAATAATGTATTTTTTTCTTGAGCAATTACTTGAGAGCTGCGTACCAACCTTTAAGGGCAAAACTTTATTTTTAAAGCATCGCGGACTCTTTGACTTTCCAATGACAATGACTTCCCTAAAATTTCCTGTGGCATTGCAAATTAAAAGGAGCGTTAGCCGGTCCTTAGAGGTATTGAACCCTTTCACTGTTTGTCCCTAATGCTTTAAAGAACAAGGCACTTTCGTCTACATTGAAAATATTCGCCTGATCATACAAGTAGTTTGCTATAATATGTGGAAGAGTTGTGCTCAGAAATATTTCCGCATTTTCCTTATCAGTGGAGCGTTCTTCGCCGTGAATATTTTTTAGCTGAATGCCATTGCGCTTCTGTAGTCGCCAGAGCCATCCTTGCGCCTTAACGCCTGCTCCACCTGGGCTTCTTTACCTTGTCTCAATCTTTTTGCAGACAATTTGCGCGTTGACGATTTGTTAGCAATTTCACCTGCGTTTCTTAAAATTTTTTTTAATGTACATGAAGAGCACCCATATTTGGGACACAATTGAGGTTTTGATATAATTTTACTTTCAGCGATAACTTTAAGTTTCTCCTTTATGGAAAGCGTCTTTCTTTTGTTACCAGCCATCCTGTAAAAAAATAAACGCTAATACATTTTGCAAACATACAAATTATTTCACTTACACTTTTGCCAAAGTTTCACATTTGCCACCATTAATCAACAAACATATGTTTTTACAGATTGCCATACCGCAAAAAAAAAAATCAAATAAGTGTTGTCAGATTTTTCATTCTTATATCTGGGAATTTTTGTATGGATTTCTTTAAATGGCTCGCACATTTTCAATAAGCGGGAAGACCTTTTAAACGGGGAACACATTAACCGGGGATTTTTCTGTATATTGCTTATGTGGAATTTTTTGTGACCTGATTTTATTTCCTTATAAGCGGGGAAATCTTTTAACCGGGGGTCTTATATCCGAAAAGTACTGTATTATAAAATCCCTTTTAACTACGAAAAAATGGTAAGCAAAGACTGCAAACGTTAATGCATACGAACAAAGTTCAAATAAGCATCCGCACTATTTATTACATTACACTAGGGGGATTCTCTTGCTCTTGTAAGAGTGCAGATTGAAAAAATCCTATACCGAAATATACTAGGGCACGAGAGCACCCATTGCAGAATCTAGTGATATATGAACGGCTGATTCGGTCAATTTATTGTAAATGACTATTGTGAATTGGCGCACATTTTGCATTCATTCTTAACAAAAAAAACTGTAACAAACCTTTATAATTTAAATAGAAATTATAAAATCTATTTAAAATTTACCTTCCTCAACAATTTAACGTCAAAATATGTATTAAAGTAAAATGAGAGCTAGCACAGGGTTGCAATTATTTTTTACGTGTCATTGCAAACAATTAACACGGGTTTTGGTCTGACATATTTTATAGCCATTGTAAATAATTTTCTGCATATGTTTGTTGTTGTGCCGTTGCACCAAGAGGAAAATTCTGCAATTCGTGCACCGTGCAAGGGTTTTGCAAGAGCAAGAGTGGTATAGAAAATCCCGCATCACTAATGCTTTTCAAAGTTTAAACGCAACGATGGTGAACTCAGATTGGTAAGCATTCTTATTACTGGTTTATTAATTTATATTTAAATAGGTTGTTTTAAGTGATATAGCAAAAAATGGATTTACGAGCGTAAAAAGCTGCTTCTGTCCACCCGACTGCGTTATGAGGGCGATTTCGCTGCCAAACGCAAAAAAAGTCAGTGCTGTGGGAAAGGATACTAAATAATATTAAAGAAGTTGACGCTGAACTCCCATTCAGCCGGGATGATATTTCTGAATTTTATGGTAACGTATAAGCTAGTTAAGAAGACAAACAATACATCAGTTGTCACCCACTGGGAATTTTGCGAGGATACAGCCTTGAGAACTTGTGAACTCGAGGCTAGCTACGCTAAGTGCCCCGTGTTTTCGAAGTCGATGGACACGATTTCTTGAAAAGTTGTCGACCAATTTAGTTCGTATTGTGTACACGTTTTTAAAATAACATTATTTCGTTACTGACCGAAGGATTTTTTCTTGTTTTATTACAACTAATTTTTTTGACCAATAAATGGCGAAAATTTTACCAAAAAATGAGATTTTTTGTTCAAGGTCTGAGAAAAAAAGGATAATTTTAATATTTTTTCATTTCCTACGTTCAAAAACGATATTTAGATATATACTAACAGATATTTTTAATTTTATATGATCCAATAATAAGTTATGCTGTCCACGGCGAGAGCACTTTTTTGTGACACACCCAGGGAAATGAGGTCTCAACGACTGAATTTTAAACATTTTTGTATCAAAATTTCAGGATATATTACTCAAATTTGTACCTTTAAAATAACATATTATATTTTTCAAATATATGATTGGTATATAATTGGTACAGAATGTGGGGTTTCCTTGTTTGAGAATTGGGAAGAGCACACTTAAACTGCAATCGTTTGGCATGCTTTCGTTCGACGTATTCACTGCCGTATTTGAACAGTTCGGCCGGCAGTCAATCTGCCCCCATCGTTTGGTTGTTCTTCAGGCGGGTAATATGCTATTCCAAATTATTCATGTTCGGGCATTGGGGATTGGGGAATTGGGTTCACCATCTCCTACGGTTATGCTTTCACTGCCATTTGCAGGCCCATCTTAATTTTGCGAGCGTAATGAGCGTGAAATGTCGTCTCACAGTTTCTGGTGGCAGAGAGCATGAGTGCAAGTCGAGTAGAAAATTTTTCGGCTGGCTGTTTTGAGTGCAGGTTCTCAACGTCGAACCTTGCTTGTGTTTGTTGACGTGCGCTTTTATGCTACACAGAGGCAGTTGCGCAACTTGGCTACAAAATTATAGTGGTCCGAGTCAATGCTAGTACCTCAGAGCGTTCGCAAGTTTCAACCACTGGAGACGTATCATCCGGCTATCACAACATGGTCTGGTTCTTGGCCTTCGATCTGGAAAGCCTTCGAAATTTATCTATGCTGGGGTCTAGTGCTGCAGATAACCATGTTTTGGACGAAAGCGATCAGCCCCAACCAATATGGGGATGTTTCATCATGAAGGCTGAATTTACCAATTGTTTTGCCAAAGATGCCTTCTTTGCTATCCCTGGCGTTAAAGTCGGCAAGAACGATTTTGACATCACGGTGGTGGCATCTCTCATACGTGCGCTCCAAGCGTTCAGAGAAGTCATCTTTGGTCACGTCGTTTTTCTCTTCTGTCATGTCGTGGCGCAAATCTCTTCGCTTCGACGCGGGTTGTGGCAAGACTTTTATCCACCGGAGTGAATGCCTAGTTTCGGCGACGAAGTTTTTCTTCCACAACGAACAACTCAAGCCACCCCCAAGTGAATAGCGCTTAGAGAGCTTTCCACATTTGCGTGAACTTCTACACATACATAACTGCATCAACCAGCTAAATGGTCAGAGATATTAAATTAACTTCCGTGTCGAAATTGGGCAAATTTGAGCCTTTTCCCAATCTTCTAGAAAAACAAGTGTAAAATTCTAAATATGTTGTCATACCGACCGTTTACATAAATAAACCATTAAATAGGTATAACATATTTGCAATTCATTCTGCATTAAAATTTGTGTGCAAAGAAATTATGAAAATCAGGGAATTGCGCGACGGAAGATTATTGCTATTACTTAAAGACAAATCAACCGCCGAAAAGTTCATTCGTACTAAAATACAAAATACCATGAAAAACTCAATTATACTAAAGATACAATATATGCTAAATACTTAATAGACCCAAGTGAAGAGGAAATCGTTAATAACTTAGATGAACAAGGAATTGTAGGAGTATACAAATTCTTCAGAAACATAGAAGGAAAACCTAAGCAGTCTGTTTCCTCACTTTTGATAAGTACCATTTTCCAACCACATTGATGTCACATGGCATTCATATAAGATTATACCTCATTTCCCAAACCATATGTAATTCAAAAACTGCGGTAAATTATTTCATACTACTCACCGCTGCTCCAACCCAAAAAAGTGCGATGAGTGCAATTTATCCTCCCTGGACCCCGACATATCCCCACGTACAATATGTAGGAACTGCGCGGGAAACATGCAAATTTGCACCAGATTCTGAATTGCCCTATTTTAAAGCAAAAAACACGAAACGTAAGCCAAAAAACAACATACATAGATCAAATCCCAAACAGAGATAACGAACTATATCTTATCACAGTGCATAATCGAACACCAACACCTTCTACCTGCGCAAAAAAAAATAATAAAATTCCCTCTTAAAACCACAAACCAACAGAAAACAATAATAATTCCTATATCTTTGCCGGAAACTACAACAACAAGCAAAATATTAGCATCGAGAAAGCATTAACTCTGAACCCAACTGCTTCACACAATTCTTCTTTCACTAGTCTTTCTACGCAAACATGCAACAAATCACCGTCACTCACTTAAAAGCAAG
Organism: Bactrocera tryoni; assembly: GCF_016617805.1. Taxonomy (NCBI): domain Eukaryota; kingdom Metazoa; phylum Arthropoda; class Insecta; order Diptera; family Tephritidae; genus Bactrocera; species Bactrocera tryoni. The sequence goes on along the minus strand of NW_024396366.1, from coordinate 19,018,545 downwards.
ACCCACAACACTAAACATATACAAGTTGTGTTCCAAAGTAAATAGGACTTTTTAAATCTAGCCCCCCAGTTGGCGCCATCTATATGTCGACTGGTGCGTTAGAATCTGCTATCGATTGTCCAGTGAGAATTTCATGACATTCCACCTATTGGAAGTGAAGTTATTGCATTTTAAGTGTCAGTATGTTTGCATTAACGGTGCGAAAATGAGCTTCGAACAAATAGAAAACATTAAAGGTTGTTTAAAAATTGGTAAAACTTACCGAAACGTTTCAATTGATGAATCAAGTTTATGGCGATGATTTTCTATCCCGTAGCAAAGGGCACGAGTGGTTTTCACGTTTTCAAAGTGATCGTTAGAGCATAAATGACGATCAGCATGTGGGCCAATCAAAATCCGTGATCACAGGAAATTCCATCGAAATTGTGCGTGAATTCACCAAAAATCAGACGAAATCATCATTGAAATTCATAGAAATGGAATTTAACACCTCCAAAACATCGTTTTATCGCATTTTGACTGAACATTTGGGCTTACGAAAGATGTGTGCACGATTTGTTTCGCACAAATTGACTGACGACCAAAAATTGCTCAGAATCCAACATTCGAAGCTCGATTATTTGACTAAAAATCACCTGTTAACCATTAACCACACCTCGTATTCACCTCATATGGCACCGTGCGACTTCTTCCTTTCCGGAAAAATGCATTTGCCCATGAAAGGAAAGCGTTATGCAGACGTAGATGCCATTCAAAAGGCTTGATCGGCATACTGAAGGCCATACCGAGCTAAAACACTCGTTCGCCATGCTTTTGGACCGTGCAAAAAGCTGTATTGAAGCAGAAGGAGACTATTTGGAATAAAATAAATTGATTTTGTGAAAAAAATGTTTGTTCTGATTTTTTTTTAAGTCCTGTTTACTTTGGAACGCGCCTTGTATATAATACATATAACATAATACTCTCACAACTCCCAAAATATCTGTCAATGATTTTCACGAATTGCAGCTATGTATTAATTAAAGACTTGAATCCTTAAGTTGTATGTTTACAACATGCATGGGCGTTTTGACTCACATGAGCAGTTACGCTCAGCGCACGTATTCTTACGCTCTTATTTCAGTCGCTATTGAGAGCGAAAAAACCAGTTTTGCACTGTGGGATAATGAATTGATTTTCCTGCCAGTTGCGCTGCAGACAGCAACGAGGTAACATAGGTAGTCGGTATGTTGATGTTTTTTTATGCCCTAGTATATTTTTGCCCCATTTGAAATGTATAACATAACAAAATGTTATAATTTCAGATACCTTTGGTGGGATAAATTGGGAGTTGACTACTTTTACTAGCAAACTAGTTAGCGGAAATTTTAAGATAAAATTAAAATTGTGAAGTTCTCGAGAAATCATGCTTAAACATAAGGCTTGCCTCGGCATCGGAAATCATAAAGCAATATTTGTCAATCATTTTGAACAAACACATATACATAGGTACGCGCATAAATAGTATCATAAAACAATCAAGCGACACACGATGTCACTTCGCTGTTGTTTGTTAATCAACTGACTGCAAATGTTCTTTGTCCCATGGTAGCCACTTTACGCTCGCGGTTAGCAATACATCCATACATTTCATTTGCTCATCTCTGGTTTACAATAAACATATACATACATATACGCAAGTTATATATAAATATGTCAAACTCTTCTTTTCTCGCTCTCACTCTCGAATAAGATTTACGGCTAATTTTAAATACTTAGTTTTTTTTAAGTTTGAACTCAACATTGTTAACAGATTTTTGATAATCGTTAAGTTAGTTGAAAAGTAATGATTAAACAATAATTATTCATATATTTGTATTTTCAACCGCAACCGCGTCGTGTTAAATTTTCGTATCCAAACCGAACATTTTGCGTGCAAAGCTAATTAATAACTTTTTGTGATTTAATTAAATAAATAAATGAAAAGTACACTTCAACACTTAATGCTACTAAAATAAGTACTTTGTGTTTGTGGTTTGAGTTTGTTCTTAAATTTGACCACACATACATATATATTGTGGGATAAACATTTATCGAAAAAAAAGAAAAATTCCAAAAAAATAGTGTTCGAATTACAAACGTGGTTTGCATATAAAAGAAATAAAAATTGTAAAGTCAATGCAACCAGAACAATATATTACAACAACAAAACCACATATGCTCTAACGAAAATAAGTGACTTTCATCTGACCTTGAATAGACAAAATTCATATTTTCACATTCATTTGAACTTGAAAAAAAGCGGAATAGAGCAATACCATATTTAATATACAGAAAAGAATCATTTCATCTTGAGAGACAAAAAAAAATATATATATATGTACATAATCATCGTTTGCATTGTAAATTTTTCAACGTCAGCAAAGCGAGAGAATCTACAACAACAACAACACAAGAGCAGTTTGCACAAACTGTAGCGGAAACAGAACCTTCTTGACAAAAACAAAACAATGGCGTTGACACTAGCAGAATGTTTACGAGAAGCCAGGAGCCTACCGCCGTTTACTGGAAGTAGTGAGTACTCACTTAGTAATTATTTTCGAGACGTCTCAACCGTTCTCCAATTGACTCCAATTGAGCACTTAGGTACTTTGCAAAGAGTTCTTAGCAACCGTTTACAGGGAAACGCATTAAGAGCAGTTGAGACATTAGTTAATCCTACCTGGGATGATATTGTGAGTAAACTTAAAGAAGAATTTGGAATAAAGAGAACGTTTTTTAATTTAAGAATAGATGCTCTTAATATCGAAGCCATAAACATTGAAGAGTTACATTGGTTACATTGTAAGTTAAGAAGGATATTAAGCCAAATGAACACGAAATACTCTTTAGAACCTAACGAAATGTATACTCCCTTAAATAACGAAAAATTAATTTTTGATGTTTATGCCAATTAATTACCAGTACATATTAAATCTCTTTTACTGCAAAATAATATAAGCTCGATAAATACAGCTTATACGTTTTATTGACAAAATAATTTATTTAAAGATATCCAATTAGTAAATTATAAACATGCAAATAGCTTTCCATATAATAACTTGCAAAATAATAATAACTATTCAAGCAGCAAAAATAATTCCCATAACATTCGAAATATACGTAACTATTCAAATGGTATGAATGTTCAGCGGTATCAAAATTCTAACAACTTGCCTAATTTGGGTAGCCAATATAATAACTTTAATAATCCCAGAGCAAATTGTTCGAATTTTCAAAGCCAAAATAATACTTACCCTAATAGTTTCGATACAAATTTCGGAAATTTTCATAACCAAAATTTTAATCCATACCCACAAAGTAATAATTATAATTTCCGCCATCCTAGTCACTTCCAACCAAATCCTCAGCAGTCTAACAATAACAGCCGAAATAATAATTTGGATTCAATGGAAATAAATGCTATAAATTATACAGAAAATTTTCCTTTTCAGCCTCGAAATTATATTACACTAACCATAAATAATACTAAAACAACGTGCCTAATCGATAGTGGCGCTGCTACAACCTTAGGGGATTACACATTCTTTTCAAAATTAGGAAAATCAAAAAATTTAATAAAACCAATTTTGTTGCATACCCTAGTTGGTGATAATATAATAAAAAAAGAAGTCATTGTTGATGTGCCAAATGAATTTAAAGAAAAAAATAGTACTATGCCCGTTAAGTTAGTGAATTTTATCGATAAAAAGTTTGATTGCATAATAGGAATAAATATTTTACGCCCTTTCGGTGCAATAATAGACTTTCAGAATAATAATCTTATAATTAATAACAATAAAATAAATTTAAATAGTAATAGCTTTAATATATTCTATGAGGAAATAAACTATTTTGAAAAGTTTGAGCTGGATAAATTTAAGGAGCTAATACCAACAACTTTAAATAACGAAGAAAATAAATTATTAGAAAATTTTCTACATAAAAATAAAAAGACATTTTACATTAAAGGGCAAAACTTAACAACAACCACTTGTGTAAAACATAAAATCATAACTAATTCTAATAAAATAATTTATTGCAAAAATTACGGACATCCACAAATCTTAGAGAATGAAATAGAAAAGCAAATAAATGAAATGTTGAAAGAAAATATAATACGCCCTAGTAAATCACTTACAATTCCTCATTGTGGATAGTTAAAACAAATCAGATAATTCAAATGAAAAAAATGGCGATTAGTAATAGATTTTAGGAGATTACGGTAGACGACAAATTTCCCATACCGAACATAGGGTCCCTATTTGATAAGTTAGGTAAGGCGCAGTATTTTTCTTCATTGGACTTGGCGAAGGGCTTTCATCAAGTATTAATGGATGATAGCGATATTGAAAAAACTGCCTTTTCGACTCCTATGGGGCATTTCGAGTGCATTCGAATGCCATTCGGTCTCAAGAATGCGCCTGCCACATTCCAGCGAATGCTGAACTACATTTTGTCGGATTATATTAATAAAATCTGTATTATTTATATGGACGACATATTAGTATTTTCGACATCTTTAACCGAACATTTAGAAAGCTTACAAAAAATATTTAATAAACTTAATGAATTTAACCTAAAAGTACAAATTAATAAGTGTAAATTTTTATCTAAAGAAACAAATTTCCTTGGTCATATTATAACAAATGCGGGAATAAAACCAAACCCCTAAAAAATAAGTATTATAAAAAATTTGGAACTACCAAAAACAGCTAAAGTATTAAATCTTTTCTGGGCCTAACCGGCTCTTACCGCAAATTCATTAAAAACTATTCTTTAGTAGCTAATCCTATAATTAAATATTTGAAGAAAAACAGTAAAATTGATGTTAACGACAAATCATACATTGAGTCTTTCGAAAAGTTAAAGAATATTTTAGTAAGTCCGCCATTATTGCACTATCCCGATTTTAGTAAAAAGTTCGTATTAACTACTGATGCTAGTAACGTAGCCATTGGCGCGGTATTGAGCCAAGAAGGAAAACCGATAAGTTATGCCAGTAGGACTCTGAATGGGCACGAACAAAATTACTCAACGTTAGAAAAGGAGCTGTTAGCCATTGTGTGGTCAGTAAAATATTATCGTCCATACCTTTACGGTCGAAAGTTCCTAGTCCAAAGTGATCACCAGCCCCTGAAATGGCTTTATTCGCTTAAGGACCCAAATTCGCGAATCATCAGGTGGAAAATTTTACTAGACGGGTTTTACTTTGATATCGAATACATAAAAGGCAAGGAGAATAACGTGGCGGACTTTTTGAGCAGAGTGCAGCTGACTCAACCGCCTTTAGCTGAAGTTCATAGTGTGGAGGAAAGTTTAAATAATAAATTTTTCATGATAAATAAAATCGTCAACAAATACAGAACGCAAATTAGATTAGTAAAAAATAAACATAAGAAACTAGAAACACTTTTCAAAAAATATAAAATATTATACGTGTCTCAAAATGATTTAAATAATACACATTATTTGAATGATTTGTTCAGACGATAGTTAAAAAATAGAAAAGTTGGTATATACTCGGAACTCGAAGATAATAAATACAATATAATTCAAAATAAATTAACACAATTATTTTCTAACAATAATAAAATAAACTTTATAAAATGTACTAAAATTGCACGTGATGTTGCATCCGAGGAATCTTTGTTGAGTATCATTGATGATATTCACACGAAAGGTAACCACAGAGGAATTCATGAAAACTACAGTGAACTAAAAGATAATTATTTTAATCCGAAATTAATAAAACTAATAAATAGATACAGTAATAACTGTAGAGTTTGCAATGAAAATAAATACGATAGATAACCCATAAATAAAAAATTTCAACATACTATAACACCAGAAAAACCTAATCAAATAATACATTATTATCAATAAGACATTATTCAAATAAAAAAAATTTCATTTTTAACAACAATCGATAAATTCACTAAGTTGGGGACAGCACATAAATTAAGCGGTAAAAATATGGTAACAGTAAAAACTAAAATTGAAGAGCGAATCGCGTTCTTAGGAAAACCTGATAAAATTGTTATGGATAATGAATTTAATAAGGCGCTTATAAAATTATTCTGTCAAGAAAATAATATAGAATCCCATTTTACAACACCGAACTCTCACACCGGGAATTCGGTTGTGAAAAGAATGCATTCGACTCTTTTAGAACACATAAGAATACTAAACAAGTAAGGAAGGGCTAAGTTTGGGTGTCACGGAACATTTTATACTCTCGCACGATAAAGTGATAATCGAGATTTCATTATCAGTCATTTACATATTTTTCAAATACCGTATTTGTGGAATGTTTTATTCCGCTATCATCATTGGTTCCTAATGTATATATTATACAGAGAAGGCATCAGATGGAATTCAAAATAGCGTTATATTGGAAGAAGGCGTGGTTGTGAACCGATTTAACCCATATTTTGTACATGTCATCAGGGTTTTCAGAGAATATCACATACCGAATTTCATTGAAATCGGTCTAGTAGTTCCCGAGATATGGTTTTTGGTCCATAAGTGGGCGGCGCCACGCCCATTTTAAATTTTTAAAAAATGCCTGGGTGCAGCTTCCTTCTGCCATTTCTTCCGTAAAACGTAGTGTTTGTGACGTTTTTTGTTAGTCGGTTAACGCACTTTTAGTGATTTTCAACATAACCTTTGTATGGGAGGTGGGCGTGGTTATTGTGGGTATTGTGGTTATTATCCGATTTCTTCCATTTTTAAACCGTATATGGAAATGCCTGAAGGAAACGAGTCTATGGAATTTGGTTGACATAGCTATAGCAGTTTCCGAGATATGTACAAAAAACTTAGTAGGGGGCGGGGCCACGCCCACTTTTCCAAAAAATTCCGTCCACATATGCCCCTCCCTAATGCGATCCTTTGTGGCAAATTTCACATTAATATCTTTATTTATGGCTTAGTTATGACACTTTATAGGTTTTCGGTTTCCGAAATTTTGTGGGTGTGGCAGTGGGCCGATTTTGCCCATCTTCGAACATAACCTTCTTATGGAGCCAAGAAATACGTGTACCAAGTTTCATCATGATATCTCATATTTTACTCAAGTTACAGCTTGCAAGGACGGACGGACAGACAGACATCCGGATTTCAACTTTACTCGTCACCCTGATCACTTTGGTATATATAACCCTATATCTGACTCTTTTAGTTTTAGGACTTACAAACAACCGTTATGTGAACAAAACTATAATACTCTCCTTAGCTACTTTGTTGCGAGAGTATAAAAACGCTGAAAAGGTTAATGACTCTGAGGAATTGGTACTAAAAGCAATAAACTTTTATAACAACACAATTCATAGTACAACTAAACTTAAGCCAATAGATTTCATAAATAAAATAAACATAGATTTAAATGAAGTTAAAGAGAGATCTGAAGCAAATAAAAAGAAAGCCATTGACAGAGAAAACATTAAAAGAGAAAATGTAACGCTTAATTTACGAAATCAAAATCTATATATTAAAAATCCTGCTGCAGGCAGACAAAAAACTGGTTTAACAGATACCACTACAGCAATCCCAATAAAGTAGATACTGCACAGTTCAGAAGGCCATTAAAGCCTATAAACTGAATTGAAACATAAAAAACAAAAAAAAAAATGTTTATAAATAGAAAACTATGTATGTATACCATATTTTTTATAGGTATATGATTTAGAAATTTAGAAATAACAAATATAAGTAGGTACCCATAATTTACAATGTAATTAAAATGTAAAATTAAATTCTGTAAAATGATATATATGTAAATCTCTTTTTTTTTATTTTCAAATGTATAATAGTAAACTTAAATTTTATGTCTACCTTTTCTAATATATTTTTACCGAATTCGATGGGACTCGAATTTAATATGGGAGGGCGAGTTATATATAAATATGTGAAAATCTTTCTTTTCTCGCTCTCACTCTCGAATAAGATTTACTGCTAATTTTAAATACTTAGTTTTTTTTTAAGCTTAAACTCAACGTTGTTAACAGATTTTTGGATAATCGTTAAGTTAGTTGAAGAGTAATGATCAAACAATAAAGATTCTTATATTTGTATTTTCAACCGCAACATTCAGTATTTAATTCAGCTGAATATTTCTCGCAATAACTTCTAACATTAATCTTCACATGGCTACAGTTGATATCAAAAAAAAGTGGTGGAATTTTGGTAAAAGAAGACATACCACTTAAAATTGCTTTACTCAATATCGCGATTGAGATACTAAACAACTCTAAGCTAAAAATAATTAACACGTAGATCCCACCTAAAGAAAAGTTTTCCTGGTCACAATATATTTTTGCTGGGAGATTTTAACACTTAGAGCCCGATTTGGGGTTCTGCTCTATCAAACGATAGGGGTACAAAAATTGAAGATGCCTTATTATGCAGTAGTGTAATATTTTTAAACGATGGCAGCGCTACACACTTCCCCACACATCACTCATTCGGATATCACCCAGCCACGTCAATAAAAAGTTCAAATAAATTTTGCTAACAAATAAAGCCAATTGGGAGAATTACAAACATCTTTGCTCATCGATATTTAGAAAATTTATTGTTTCAAATAATATCAACCAAGATGCTGCACTTATACGAAAAATAATATGTTCGTCAACACACCACACCATACCTAAAACCAAGAATACATATCAGCACCGATAAAAAAAAAAAAAAGTTGGTATAAGTATAAAGAAGCACGTAACTTTCTAGGATTTTTAACATATAAACGGGACAATGCTATTTTTAAACGAAAACGGGATTGTCTGGAAGAATTTACTGAAAATATTAACTCCAAAACCTCTCCTCAACAGGTTTGATGAGATACAAGAGGGATGTCTGGCGGGAAAATCTTTCGTGCAATCAATTACTTAAACACCCAATTTGGAATAACAAACGATCTAAACATAATAGCGAATGCGTTTCCTCGTACTGGAGCTCCTATTCTTGTGACTGAACTTTTACCAAATAGTTACAAAACAAATATTTCTAAGCCATTTTACTTTTACCTAACGACAATCTTAGCAATTCAGCGCAATTCTTCATCAGAACTTCCGAGCTATAGACTTATTTCTCGACACGTTACTTGCTTAAGTTTAGACTTTGGGAAAAGTTACGATCGTATCGTATAAAGTTCTACAACTTATAGCAAATTGGAAATTAGGACCGAAAATATACAATATACTCAAAAAATTTCTAACAAAACAAAAGTTTCAGGTTGAAGTTCACAATAATTTTTTTCATTAGAAAATGAAGTTTCTCAAGGTTTCACTTTATCTGACGTCGTATTCATAATTGCTTTTAATGAAATCAGCCACATACTATCGAATTTTCTAGTCGACATTTTGGTATTTTCGAAACAACTTGATTTGAATAACGTCAAACTGGTCTCACACATCTGGCGCAAAGTTATCATAAGAAAAATATAATATACTAGCCCTCTGCGTTTCGCTACACCTAAATCGATTAAAACTCTAAAGGGTTTTTACTTTGTGTTTTATTTATTGTTGTTAAACTGTTACTTATTTGTAACACATTTATAAAACATATTGGTAAACAACATTTTTGGTTTTTCCACCCGGCGCGTAAATGAATAAGCACCTTGGTGTTCCCACTCTCGAGCATGCGACGAACAATTGGCCGTGGGAGAATCACGGTTCTTCCAAATTGACGCCGCACACTTGAAAAGTTTGCCCTTGCGATTTGTTGATGGTCATCACAAAGGCAAGACGTACTGGGAACTGCAAGCGCTTAAATTCAAACGGTATGTCTGTTGGAATCATGGGAATGCGTGGTAAGAGTACAACTTCACCTGTTGCCTTGCCATTTAGTATTGTTGCTTCAATCAAATTTGGCCACAATTTTTTGACTGAAAGTCTTGTGCCATTACCACAAAGTCGGTGGCTTCAGATTTCGTAGAAGTATAATGGGTGAACCAACTTTCAGGACCAAACGATGCGGTGGCAGACTGGGGATCCAAAGAATTCAAGAATTCAGTTGGATAATTGACTACTTCATCTAGATTTAAAACGCTATCAATCGATGTACATATATGTTGTAGCTTCTCCTGGCAGTTTTTCTTGAATGGCAAAATTGATTTCGTTGACGTGTACATTTTTCGGTGCCAATACTGCGCGTTCTTTTAAATAATCGTGGCGTTGATAGTGTTGAACAATATTCGGAAATACACTTTCCATTAATTCTTTTTTTGCCTGCGCCAATGTCCAACAACTGCTTCGAAAACGCCGTTGCGGATCGATCATTTTGCAATTGGACTCGCATGTTGATGGTAAGAGTCAGCCTTTGAACATGTCTCCACAAAACTGACGATTTTGAACATACGTTTATTTCGTCGGCAGGAGTTGATCGAGGAATGACTGACAAAGTTTGCCGAAAATCGCCGGATAATAAGATTAATGCTCCGACAAAAATTTGTTACTTTTAGCGTAAATCTTGCATTGTTCTATTGAATGCTTCTAATGACTTTTTGTTAGCCATTTGGCACTCATCCCATAGAACTATTCCAGTTCCTCGCAAAACTTTTGCCATTTTTGAATTCCTCGATATGTTGCACGTTGGTGTTTCAACGACTTGGATGTTCAACGGTAATTTCAACGCAGAATGTGCTGTTCGGCCGCTATCAAGTAGAGTAGCAGCGATGCCTGACGAAACAATTGCCAGCGCAATTTTCTGCTGTGACCGTATAGTAGCAAGAATCAAAGAGATCAGAAACGTTTTCCCTGTACCACCGGGCGCATCAAGAAAGTTGAATCCACCGGCGTTATTGTCAACCGCTCGTATAATCTTATCATAAGCATTTTTCTGCTGAATATTCAATTTGGTAATGTTAGCTTGTATGAAAGCACGCAATTCATTGCAATCGTATTGTTGTTCACGTTGAAGCTCATGGTCAATGACTGGGCGCAGTAATGCCAAGTTGCGCTAATGCCTTATTCGCAATTGTAAGGCACAGATCTTCAACCAATATCAAAGCAGAATTTTACATTTGTAATGTATATAGCAAGTCTGCGTCCGATGCTCGATTACGCGCCAAAATTAATAAGTCCTCGGTCATGCAGTCTTTGTACTTATTCCACAGTTATTGCGGATTTGACCGAAGGCATGTAGATATTATTATGGCGAATAGTACGCGTATTTGTTTTGGATGAGATGTGAGTGATGCGTCATGAAGTGCGGTGTCCCAATGCATATCATCTTCTAACAAATGCAATCGCTGACATGCTTCACGATACGTCGCACACAACTGACCGTCAACAGTTTTCATATCATCAAATGATCTTGGTCCGCGCACGTTGACTAATAGCAGACGCAAATAAAACATTCGGCGTTGTTCGGATGGATGGTGTAAATGCGTCTTATGGCATCGGTTTTACGGACATTTGGATAACCGTCAACACGCTCCCCTTGCTTTCGTCGTTGAAATGTTTTCGATGATGGATTCCAAGTGAAATATTGTGGTATTTCGGAATATAGCAATGTTCTTGCAAATTCATCGTTTTCACACAACTCGAAAAAGGTAGTTAGTGTTGTCCCCGGTGGTCGTGCTAGAGTATGCATATTTGAAGTACATAAATAAAAATATGCATATTTGAAGTATATAAATAAAATGGAAAAATTAACCTAAAACTACATCTTAAACTATGTATTTTACCCACACACGCATATGCAATAAGACCCACCAACAGTGTATTTGCGAACCGCATGGAAGCACTTACGAAACAATAACAATACTCACTTGCTTTGTGTGTGTTGCACGGTCAGCAGAAAACACAAAATCGGTTCGAATAAATGTAGCAAATCGATGGAATTAAATCTGGAAAAAACACACAATTTTGAAACACTTTTTTTTACACACACCGCGCATTTTCAAGCGACAATCGAACCGCATGGCATCACATACGAAACAACAACAATACTCACTTGCTTTGTGTTGTACGCAGAATGTTAATCACGTTGAAATCTGAGAAAAATACACACAATGTTGAAACATTTTTTTATACACTCAGTGCATTCGGAACACTTACGTTCTGTATGTCTTGTTAGCTTGACAGTCATCCATAGAAAGAACGAATGACAGGCAAAAACGATCAACATGCGATGTCAATGTTGTTTATTAATTGTAAACATCCGCCAGTTTCTTTTTGTTTTTTTTTTGGCAAAGCGTGCAATGATACACATTAAATTTCTTATGTGCACCCTCCAAACAGACCCCAATCACCCCTGAAAATTTCATTGAAATCGGGCAAGCCGTCTAGGAGGAGTATGCGAACAGGAAGTTTTGCCACTTAATTTTATATATATAGATTACATATCTGTCGTAAACGAAACAGTAAGAATGTTAACGTTAATTTTAAGAATATAAAAATACTTACCGTAAATAAAATAAAAATTTTAGAACTTATTTACGATCCTAAGTTTAAGTTCAAGAAATATTGTATATTGTATACTAGTTTTAGCATTTGTAAAAATACATACTTTGAAGAGTAATATATGTACATAGCTTATATTTGTAATATAAGTACCTATAATACTTTCATACCTAAGCATTAGTATGCACAATTATATTCATATATGATTGTTAATATATGTGGTGTTAGGAAAAATAGATAAAATCTGGTCGATACTACCCCTACTACCATATACTTGTACTAAAAGGTTGGTTCCAAAGTAAAAAGGACTTTTTTAATCTAGCGTCTCCTGGTGGCGCCATTTATATGTGGACTGATGCGTTAGAATCTGCTATCTTTATTGATTGTCCAGAGAGAATTTCATGACATTTCATCAATTGGAAGTGAAGATATTGCGTTTTAAGTGTCAGTATGTTTGTGTCATTGGTGCGAAAATGATCTTCGAACAAAAAGCCAACATTAAATTTTGTTTTAAAATTGATAAAACTTTTACCAAAACGTTGATGACATAAATTTATGGCGATGATTGCCTATCCCGTAGCAGAGGGCAGGTGTGGTTTCAACGTTTTCAAAGTGATCGTGAGGACATAAATGACGATCAGCATGTGGGCCAATCAAAATCCGTGATCACCGGAAATTCCATCGAAATTGTGCGTGAATTCATCAAAAATCAGCCGAAATCATCATTGAAATTCATGGAAATGGAATTGAACACCTCCGGAACTTCGATTTATCGCGTTTGGTGCGCCGTATTCGACGTGTTCGGCCCGAATATGGCGAAGATGAAAGTTGGCGTTTGTTGCACGATAATGCACCGTCTCATCGATCGACGCTTGTGACCCGTTATTTGATAAAATTCACATTTTAACCATTAACCACTCCCCGCATTTACCTGATATGGCACCGTGCGACTTCTTCCTTTTCGTAAAAATGCATTTGCCCATGAAAGGAAAGTGTTATGCAGACGTAGAGGCCATTCAAAAGGCTTGCACCGTCATACTGGTGGCCATACCGGCCAAGGAGCTGAAACACTCGTTCGACATGCGTTTGGACCGTGCAAAAAGCTGTATTGAAGCAGAAGGAGACTATTTTGAATAAAATAAATTGATTTTGTGAAAAAACCATTTGTTCCGTTTTTTTAAGCCCTGTTTATTTTGGAATGCACCTTGTACATATAATGGTTATCGTTTTTCTAACAAACCTTATGTGTCTGTCAGTATAGGAGTTAATATAGTGTATGTACATTCTTATATATAAAATTGTTTGGATTTTGATCCTCAGGTGGACTTTTTACACCAATGTGTAATTCCCTGGCTTTAATTGTTGTAAGTTGCACGAGTATAATATGTTCGGTTAGACGCGAATTTAACCCTTTCTTACTTGTTTTATTATATAATAATAATACCCTACGATTATCCTCCTTCTGCCCAACTTTAGCTCCTCAGGTACACAAACTAAAATTTCAACTGCTAAAACTGGAATTAGGTTAAAGTAAGTTTACTATTTTCAAATGTTACTTGTTAAAAGTAGATAAAATAATAATACGCTGGAATGTGAATTGAAATCGTGACATACATACATATATGGCAGAATGGTTATTTTAACTTAATTAAATTGAGATTTAAGGCAAATTTAAAAATTGTCCTTGAACGAACTCCAACATCTCTGAACAGACTTGATAACTAGGGTTCCGTATCACAGAAGCATACTCCAATGTAGAATTTTCCAAAGATGTAAAAATAATTTTTACTAAGCTAATCACTAAATTATTTAGACCAACGTTAAACAAAACTAAGGGCTCTTTTAGTGTTAAAAACCATGGAAGATGCATGAAGATTCAAATTGAACTTGGGTTGATAGTTACTCCCAGATCAACAAAATTGCGTACTTGCTCTAAGCTAAAGTTTTATATTAAGTACTAGCTGACCCGGCGAACTTCGCACCGCCTAATTATTGGAGGCATATTTAGTAAGTCACAAACACACGACACAAAACTTTTTTAATTTTATTGAAATTTGCTGCTTTTAGATTTTTAGGAATATTAAAGAATTATAGTATAGATGCACAGCAAAGAGACGTTAACATTTCAAGTGACATTTTACCATAGACAATTTTTTTTTGAGTGAATACTGACAAATATTTGCTTCAGATTTTGTACCAAGTGTGGTAAGAATGTAGAACGAATAATACGCGTGAACAGGGCAAAAGTACAAAAAAATATATTAAAGCAAAAGCTGCTATCTAAACCAAAACACGTTTCTACAATGCCATCTTCATCATCTGAGGAGACATTCTGTGAATTAAATTTATCGGCCTAAGACATACAGGACATTCAAGTTATTGAAGACAGCCAAAAGCCCAACATCAAGAATGTTCTGGTAGATATTGATGTTATTGAAGACAGCCAGCAGCTCAACATTGATAATGTTCTGATCGAATCAGATTTGTCCGAGTCGCCTAGTACTTCCACCATATTATCATGTCCTGGCGAGTGAAGTGGTTCCCAAGTAGATGGAGCCAAGTTGATGGAAATAAAGAGTTACTAATACACGTTGACATTAAGGATCCAAATGCACATATTATTGGGCCACGTTTTGATTTCGGTTAAAAAGTCACATACAAGTTATTTTTTGTGAAAATTCCAAAGCATGGATTTGTAGTGCGAGTCGTAACCTTCCTTTTGATAACATTGGTTTGATAAAATTCTACAAAAATTTAAAAGTTATAGCCATTGGCGCAAAAACCTGATTTTGCGATTTTGAAAAAAGGTGGGGAATGTCGGTCAGTAAATCGATTAAAACATGATTGTTACCGATAAAAAATGTTTATTTATCAATGGAAATGAAAGAGAGATTCATAAATAATAAGAAAAATAGGAATTGGCGAAAAAAATTATTCCGACTCGCACCGGATGCAGGTGTAAGGGTTCGGGTTCGGACCGGCACATTTCAAGTGAACCCCTCGATTACAAACGATGCAATGAGCCGTGTTTTGACGATTC